>NC_080381.1:33469703-33729044 GCF_014773155.1 Arachis stenosperma | reverse complement strand
CGTTTAAACGCCAGCCAGGATGCCTGGCTGGGCGTTTAACGCCCAAAAGGGTAGTAGTTTGGGCGTTAAACGCCAGAATGTGCACCATTCTGGGCGTTTAACGCCAGGATGGCACAAGAGGGAAGATTTTGTTTTCAAATCAATTTTCTTTCAAGTTTTCAAAATTTTTCAAAATCAAATCTTTTTCAAATCAAATCTTTTCAATCAAATGTTTTCAAAATCAATTTCTTTCCTTTTTCAAAGATACTTACTAACAATTAATGATGTGATTGAACATTTCAAGTATGTTGCCTTTTCTGTTGAGAAAGGTTTAATGTTTGAATCATATCTTTTCTTGTTAGGCAAGTCATTAATTTTTAAAATCATATCTTTTTTTTTATTGTTTTCAAATCATATCTTTTTAAAATTGTTTTAAAATCAAATCTTTTTAAAATTGTTTTCAAATCATATCTTCTCAATCACATCTTTTTAAAACCAATCATATCTTCTTAACCACATCTTTTTCAAAATAGTTTTTAATCAAATCTTTTTGATTTCTAATTTCAAAATCTTTTTCAAAAATCAATTGATTTCTTTCCCACTCTTATTTTCGAAAATTAATTAGTATTTTTCAAAATGTTTTTAAAATCTTTTACTTAATTTTCGAAAATCACTTCCCTTCTTCTCACATCCTTCTATTTATGGAATAACACTATCCCTTAATGCAAAATTCGAACTCCATCTTCTTTGATAAGTTCGAATTTTCTACCTCTGTCTTCCATTTTTCTTTTCCTCTGACACCTCAAGGAATCTCTATACTGTGACATAGAGGATTCCACATTTTCTTGTTCTCTTCTCTTTCATATGAGCAGGAACAAAGACAAGGGCATTCTTGTTGAAGGTGACCCTGAACCTGAAAGAACCTTGAAGCGAAAGCTAAGAGAAGCTAAGGCACAACTCTTTGTTGAGGACCTGACCGAATTCTTCAAAGAAGAAGAACCTATGGCAGCCGAAAAACAACAACAATGCCAACAATGCAAGGAAGGTGCTGGGTGACTTTACTGCACCTACTCCCGACTTCTATGGGAGAAGCATCTCTATCCCTGCCATTAGAGCAAACAACTTTGAGCTCAAGCCTCAATTAGTTTCTCTAATGCAACAGAATTGCAAGTTCCATGGACTTCCATTGGAAGATCCTCATCAGTTCTTAGCTGAGTTCTTGCAAATCTGTGACACAGTCAAGACTAATGGGGTTGACCCTGAGGTCTACAGACTGATGCTATTCCCTTTTGCTGTAAGAGACAGAGCTAGAATATGGTTGGACTCTCAACCTAAAGAAAGCCTGGACTCTTGGGAAAAGCTAGTCAATGCCTTTTTAGCAAAGTTCTTTCCACCTCAAAAATTGAGTAAGCTTAGAGTGGAAGTCCAAACCTTCAGACAGAAGGATGGAGAATCCCTCTATGAAGCTTGGGAAAGATACAAACAATTGATCAGAAAGTGTCCTTCTGATATGCTTTCTGAATGGAGCATCATAGGTATTTTCTATGATGGTCTCTCTGAACTATCCAAGATGTCTTTGGATAGCTCTGCTGGAGGATCTCTTCATCTGAAGAAGACGCCTACAGAAGCTCAAGAACTAATTGAAATGGTCGCAAATAACCAATTCATGTACACTTCTGAAAGGAATCCTGTGAACAATGGGACAAATCAGAAGAAAGGAGTTCTTGAGATTGATACTCTGAATGCCATTCTGGCTCAGAATAAAATATTGACTCAACAAGTCAATTTGATTTCTCAAAGTCTGTCTGGAATGCAAAATGCACCAAGCAGTACTAAGGATGCTTCATCTGAAGAAGAAGCTTATGATCCTGAGAACCCTTCAATGGAAGAGGTGAATTACCTAGAAGAACCCTATGGAAATACCTATAATTCTTCATGGAGAAATCACCCAAATTTCTCATGGAAGAATCAAGAGAGACCTCAACAAGGTTTCAATAACAATAATGGTGGAAGAAACAGGTTTAGCAATGGCAAGCCTTTTCCATCATCTTCTCAGCAACAGACAGAGAATTCTAAGCAGAGCCACTCTGACTTAGCAACCATGGTCTCTGATCTAATCAAAACCACTCAAAAGTTTCATGACTGAAACAAGGTCCTCCATTAGGAACTTGGAGGCACAAGTGGGACAGCTGAGCAAGAAAGTAACTGAACTCCCTCCTAGTACTCTCCCAAGCAATACAGAAGAAAATCCAAAAGGAGAGTGCAAGGCCATCAACATGGCCAAATTTGGAGAGGAAGGAAAGGCAGTGAACGCCACTGAGGAAGGCCTCAATGGACGTGCACTAGCCTCCACTGAGTCCCCTAATGAGGAACCATGGGAATCTGAGGCTCAAAATGAGACCATAGAGATTCCATTGGATTTACTTCTGCCATTCATGAGCTCTGATGAGTATTCTTCCTCTGAAGAGGACGAGTATGTCACTGAAGAGCAAGTTGCTAAATACCTTGGAGCAATCATGAAGCTAAATGACAAGTTATTTGGAAATGAGACTTGGGAGAACAAACCTCCTTTGCTCACCAAAGAACTGGATGACTTGTCTAGGCAGAAATTACCTCCAAAGAGACAAGACCCTGGGAAGTTTTCAATACCTTGTACCATAGGCACCATGACCTTCAAGAAGGCTCTGTGTGACTTAGGGTCAAGTGTAAACCTCATGCCTCTCTCTGTAATGGAGAAGCTAGAGATCTTTGAGGCACAAGCTGCAAGAATCTCACTAGAGATGGCAGACAACTCAAGGAAACAAGCTCATGGACTTGTAGAAGATGTTTTGGTGAAAGTTGAAGACCATTACATCCCTACTGATTTCATAGTCCTAGAGACTGGGAAGTGCATGGATGAATCCGTCATCCTTGGCAGACCCTTCCTTGCCACAGCAAAGGCTGTGATTGATGTTGATAGAGGTGAAGTGATCATTCAAGTGAATGAAGAATCCTTTGTGTTTAAGGCTCAAAGATACCCCTCTGTCACCATGGAGAGGAAGCATGAAGAGCTTCTCTCAAATCAGAGTCAAGCAGAGCCCCCACAGTCAAACTTTAAGTTTGGTGTTGGGAGGCCACAACCAAACTCTAAGTTTGGTATTGAACCCCCACATTCAAACTCTAAGTTTGGTGTTGGGAGGTTCCAACATTTCTCTGAGTATTTGTGAGGCTCCATGAGAGTCCTCTGTCAAGCTACTGACATTAAAGAAGCGCTTGTTGGGAGGCAACCTAATGATTATATTTTATCTATTTTCCTTTGTTATTTTATGTTTTTTGTAGGTTGATGATCATAAGAAGTCACAAAATCAATTGAAAAAGCAAAAACAGAATGAAAAATAGGAAGAAAAATAGCACACCCTGGAGGAAGAACTCACTGGCGTTTAAACGCCAGTGAGGCTAGCAGTTGTGCGTTTAACGCCCAGTCTGGCACCATTCTGGGCGTTTAACGCCAGAAAGGGGCACCAGACTGGCGTTAAACGCCAGGAAAGGGCAAGAATCTGGCGTTAAACGCCAGAAATGGACACCAGCCCGGCGTTTAACGCCAGAATTGGCTCAAAACGTGATTTTGAATGCCATTTGGTGCAGGGATGACCTTTCCGTGACACCTAAGGATCTGTGGACCCCACAGGATCCCCACCAACCCCACCACCCTCTCTCTTCTTCACCCACCAAGTTTTTTTTTGTGATGAGCGGATAATTTGTACCCTTTTCGGCATTGTTTTTAGTATGTTTTTAGTATCTTTTAGTTAGTTTTTATTATATTTTTATTATTTTTTAGTTAAAATTCACTTTTCTGGACTTTACTATGAGTTTGTGTGTTTTTCTGTGATTTCAGGTATTTTCTTGGCTGAAATTGAGGGATCTGAGCAAAAATCTGATTCAGAGACTCAAAAGGACTGCAGATGCTGTTTGGATTCTGACCTCCCTGCACTCGAAGTGGATTTTCTGGAGCTACAGAAGCCCAATTGGCGCGCTCTCAACGGCGTTGGAAAGTAGACATCCTGGGCTTTCCAGCAATATATGATAGTTCATACTTTGCCCAAGATTTGATGGCCCAAACCGGCGTTCAAAGTCACCTACAGAAATTCCAGCGTTAAACGCCGGAACTGGCACCTAAATGGGAGTTAAACGCCCAAACTGGCACCAAAGCTGGCGTTTAACTCCAAGGAGAGTCTCTACACGAAAATGCTTCATTGCTCAGCCTAAGCACACACCAAGTGGGCCCGAAAGTGGATTTTTATGTCATTTACTCATCTTTTGTACACCTTAGGCTACTAGTTTTCTATAAGTAAGACCTTTTACTATTGTATTAGACATCTTGGTAGCTATCTCTAAGTTTCATGCTATCTTAGATCATTTGGGAGGCTGGCCGTTCGGCCATGCCTAGATCTTGTTCTTATGTATTTTCAACGGTGGAGTTTCTACACACCATAGATTAAGGTGTGGAGCTCTGCTGTACCTCGAGTATTAATGCAATTACTATTGTTCTTCTATTCAATTCCGCTTGTTCTTTGTCCAAGATATCACTTGTTCTTCAACTTGATGAATGTGATGATCCGTGACACTCATCATCATTCTCACTTATGAACAAAGTGACTGACAACCACTTCTGTTCTACAAGCAACCAAGGCTCTAGTGTTTATCTCTTGGATTCTTTAACCGGAATCTTCGTGGTATAGGCGAGAACTAATGGCGGCATTCAAGAGAATCCGGAAGGTCTAACCTTGTCTGTGGTATTCTGAGTAGGATTCAAAGATTGAATGACTGTGACGTGCTTCAAACTCCTAGCAGGCGGGGCGTTAGTGACAGACGCAAAAGAATCGATGGATTTTATTCCGGCCTGACCGAGAACCGACAGCTGATTACCCATGCTGTGACAGAGCATAGGCAACGTTTTCACTGAGAGGATGGGAGGTAGCCACTGACAACGGTGAAACCCTACATGAGCTTGCCATGGAAAGGAGTAAGAAGGATTGGATGAAGACAGTAGGAAAGCAGAGAGACGGAAGGGAAGGCATCTTCATTCGCTTATCTGAAGCTCTCACCAATGATATACATAAGTACCTCTATGTTTATCTTTATGCTTTATTCGTTTATCACTATACCCATTTGAGTCTGCCTGACTGAGATTTACAAGGTGACCATAGCTTGCTTCATAGCAACAATCTCCGTGGGATCGACCCTTACTCGCGTAAGGTTTATTACTTGGACGACCCAGTGCACTTGCTGGTTAGTTGTGCGAAGTTGTGTTTATGCCATGGTATTGAGCACCAAGCTTTTGGATTCATTACCGGGGATTGTTTTGTATAAAAGTAGTGATCACAATTTCGTGCACCAAGTTTTTGGCGCCGTTGCCGGGGATTGTTTGTGTATGGACAACTGACGGTTCATCTTGTTGCTTAGATTAGGTATTTTTCTTCAGAGTTCTTAAGAATGAATTCTAGTGTTTCATGATGATCTGTTGAAATCTGGCTGGCTGAGAAGCCATGTCTAATCTTATTGGACCGAGGTTTCAACTAATCATCACAATAGCTTGTTGATCTCTATCACTCTTGCTATTGGAGCAATGATCTGCTAAGGCTTGGCTGGCCATTGGCCATGTCTAGTGTTTTGGACCGAAGCTTTCTTTGAAAGCTTGGCTGGCTGTGAAGCCATGTCTAATTCCTGGACCGGAGTCTTAGACTAGCATTGCAATGATTCCTGGAAATTCAAATTGAGAATTCTGAAACCTTTATTTTCTATTTTCATAATTTTCGAAAAAAGCACAAAAAAATTTTCAAAATCATAAAAACCAAAAATATTTTATGTTTCTTGTTTGAGTCTAGTGTCTAATCTTAAGTTTGGTGTCTTGCATGCCTTGTTTATTTGATCTTGGTTCTATTTTCAAGTCAATAGTACAGGGGACTGAAGATTCAGAACATGCAACAGAGGAATTACACAGAAAAAGCTGGGCGTTCAAAATGCCCAGTGAAGAAGGACAGACTGGCGTTTAAACGCCAGCCAGGGTACCTGGTTGGGCGTTTAACGCCCAAAAAGGTAGCATTTTGGGCGTTAAACGCCAGAATGGATACCATTCTGGGCGTTTAACGCTAGGATGGCACAAGGGGGAAGATTTTGTTTTTCAAATCAATTTTTTTCAAGTTTTCAAAGTTTTTCAAAATCAAATCTTTTTCAAATCATATATTTTCAATCAAATGTTTTCAAAATCAATTTCTTTCCTTTTTCAAAGATACTTACTAACAATTAATGATTTGATTGAACATCTCAAGTTTGTTACCTTTTCTGTTGAGAAAGGTTTAATGTTTGAATCATATCTTTTCTTGTTAGGCAAGTCATTAATTTTTAAATCAAATCTTTTTAAAATGTTTTTCAAAATCATATCTTCTCAATCACATCTTTTTTTTAAAAAAAAAAAAAACCAATCATATCTTCTTAACCACATTTTTTTTCAAAATAGTTTTCAATCAAATCTTTTTTATTTCTAATTTCAAAATCTTTTTCAAAAATCACTTGATTTCTTCCCCACTTTTATTTTCGAAAATCAATTAGTGTTTTTCAAAATGTTTTCAAAATCTTTTACTTAATTTTCGAAAATCACTTCCCCTCTTCTCACATCCTTCTATTTATGGAGTGTAACTCCTTCTTAATGCACAATTCGAACTCTATCTAATCAAGTTCGAATTCTTCTACCTCCTTCTTCCATTTTTCTTTTCCTCTGACACCTCAAGGAATCTCTATACTGTGACATAGAGGATTCCACGTTTTCTTGTTCTCTTCTCTTTCATATGAGCAGGAGCAGAGACAAGGGCATTCTTGTTGAAGCTGACCCTGAACCTGAAAGGACCTTGAAGCGGAAGCTAAGAGAAGCTAAGGCACAACTCTCTGTTGAGGACCTGACCGAATTCCTCAAAGAAGAAGAACCTATGGCAGCCGAAAAACAACAACAATGCCAACAATTCAAGGAAGGTGCTGGGTGACTTTACTGCACCTACTCCCGACTTCTATGGGAGAAGCATCTCTATCCCTGCCATTGGAGCAAACAACTTTGAGCTCAAGCCTCAATTAGTTTCTCTAATGCAACAGAATTGCAAGTTCCATGGACTTCCATTGGAAGATCCTCATCAGTTTTTAGCTGAGTTCTTGCAAATCTGTGACACAGTCAAGACTAATGGGGTTGACCCTGAGGTCTACAGACTGATGCTATTCCCTTTTGCTATAAGAGACAGAGCTAGAATATGGTTGGACTCTCAACCTAAAGAAAGCTTGGACTCTTGGGAAAAGCTAGTCAATGCCTTCTTGGCAAAGTTCTTTCTACCTCAAAAATTGAGTAAGCTTAGAGTGGAAGTCCAAACCTTCAGACAGAAGGATGGAGAATCCCTCTATGAAGCTTGGGAAAGATACAAACAATTAATCAGAAAATGTCCCTCTGACATGCTCTCTGAATGGAGCATCATAGGTATTTTCTATGATGGTCTCTCTGAACTATCCAAGATGTCTTTGGATAGCTCTGCTGAAGGATCTCTTCATCTGAAGAAGACGCCTACAGAAGCTCAAGAGCTCATTGAAATGGTCGCAAATAACCAATTCATGTACACTTCTGAAAGGAATCCTGTAAACAATGGGACAAGTCAGAAGAAAGGAGTTCTTGAGATTGATACTCTGAATGCCATACTGGCTCAGAACAAGATATTGACTCAACAAGTCAATTTGATTTCTCAAAGTCTGTCTGGAATGCAAAATGCACCAAGCAGTACTAAGGATGCTTCATCTGAAGAAGAAGCTTATGATCTTGAGAACCCTTCAATGGAAGAGGTGAATTACCTAGGAGAACCCTATGGAAACACCTATAATTCTTCATGGAGAAATCACCCAAATTTCTCATGGAAGAATCAACAGAGACCTCAACAAGGTTTCAACAACAATAATGGTGGAAGAAACAGGTTTAGCAATGGCAAGCCTTTTCCATCATCTTCTCAGCAACAGACAGAGAATTCTAAGCAGAACCCCTCTGACTTAGCAACCATGGTCTCTGATCTAATCAAAACCACTCAAAGTTTCATGACTGAAACAAGGTCCTCCATTAGGAACTTGGAGGCACAAGTGGGACAGCTGAGTAAGAAAATTACTGAACTCCCTCCAAATACTCTTCCAAGCAATACAGAAGAAAATCCAAAAGGAGAGTGCAAAGCCATAACCATGGCCGAATCTAGAGAGGGAAGAGAGGAAGTGGACGCCACTGAGGAAGGCCTCAATGGGCGTGCACTGACCTCCAACGCGTTCCCCAATGAGGAACCATGGGAATCTGAGGCTCAAAATAAGACCATAGAGATTCTATTGAACTTACTTCTGCCTTTCATGAGCTCTGATGAGTATTCTTCCTCTGAAGAGGATGAGTATGTCACTGAAGAGCAAGTTGCTAAATACCTTGGAGCAATCATGAAGCTAAATGACAAGTTATTTGGAAATGAGACTTGGGAGAATGAACCTCCTTTGCTCACCAAAGAACTGGATGACTTGTCTAGGCAAAAATTACCTCAAAAGAAACAAGACCCTGGGAAGTTTTCAATACCTTGTACCATAGGCACCATGACCTTCAAGAAGGCTCTGTGTGACTTAGGGTCAAGTGTAAACCTCATGCCTCTCTCTGTAATGGAGAAGCTAGAGATCTTTGAGGCACAAGCTGCAAGAATCTCACTAGAGATGGCAGACAACTCAAGGAAACAAGCTCATGGACTTGTAGAAGATGTTTTGGTGAAAGTTGAAGACCATTACATCCCTACTGATTTCATAGTCCTAGAGACTGGGAAGTGCATGGATGAATCCATCATCCTTGGCAGACCCTTCCTTGCCACAGCAAATACTGTGATTGATGTTGATAGAGGTGAAGTGATCATTCAAGTGAATGAAGAATCCTTTGTGTTTAAGGCTCAAGGATACCCCTCTGTCACCATGGAGAGGAAGCATGAAGAGCTTCTCTCAAATCAGAGTCAAGCAGAGCCCCCACAGTCAAACTTTAAGTTTGGTGTTGGGAGGCCACAACCAAACTCTAAGTTTGGTGTTGAACCCCCACATTCAAACTCTAAGTTTGGTGTTGGGAGGTTCCAACATTTCTCTGAGTATTTGTGAGGCTCCATGAGAGTCCTCTGTCAAGCTACTGACATTAAAGAAGCGCTTGTTGGGAGGCAACCCAATGATTATATTTTATCTATTTTCCTTTGTTATTTTATGTTTTTTGTAGGTTGATGATCATAAGAAGTCACAAAATCAATTGAAAAAGCAAAAACAGAATGAAAAACAGGAAGAAAAACAGCACACCCTGGAGGAAGAACTCACTGGCGTTTAAACGCCAGTGAGGCTAGCAGTTGGGCGTTTAACGCCCAGTCTGGCACCATTCTGGGCGTTTAACGCCAGAAAGGGGCACCAGACTGGCGTTAAACGCTAGGAAAGGGCAAGAATCTGGCGTTAAATGCCAGAAATGGGCACCAGCCCAGCGTTTAACGCCAGAATTGGCTCAAAACGTGATTTTGAATGCCATTTGGTGCAGGGATGACCTTTCCTTGACACCTAAGGATCTGTGGACCCCATAGAATCCCCACCAACCCCACCACCCTCTCTCTTCTTCACCCATTCACCAATCACCTCAATACCTCTTCCCCAAAAACCCCTCACCTATCAAATCCCATCTTTCGAAACCCTTTCTGTCTCTTATTTCTATATCAAACTCTTGCAGAAGCAACACCCATCTTATGAGCCTGGGTTTTGAATCTTGCTTTGTGAGTAGATATTTAAGAGCAGCATGGTCAGTGTACACAATCACTTTTGATTCTACTAAATAAGATCTGAACTTGTCAATGGCATAAACCACTGCAAGTAACTCCTTTTCTGTGGTTGTGTAGTTCTTCTGTGCATCATTTAGAATACGGCTGCCATAATAAATAACATGTAGAAGCTTACCATGCCTTTGTCCTAATACTGCACCAATGGCATGGTCACTGGCATCACACATTAGTTCAAATGGTAATGTCCAGTCTGGTGCAGAGATGACTGGTGCTGTGACCAGCTTAGCTTTCAGAGTCTCAAACGCCTGCAGACACTCATTATCAAAAATAAATGGAGTGTCAGCAGCTAGCAGATTACTCAGAGGTTTGGCAATTTTTGAAAAATCCCTTATAAACCTTCTGTAGAATCCTGCATGCCCCAGAAAGCTTCTGATTGCCTTAACATTGGTAGGTGGTGGTAATTTTTCAATTACTTCAACTTTAGCTTGATCCACCTCTATTCCCTTGTTTGAAATTTTATGCCCAAGGACAATTCCTTCAGTCACCATAAAGTGACATTTTTCCCAGTTTAAAACTAGGTTGGTCTCTTGGCATCTTTTCAGAACAAGTGCTAGATGGTTAAGGCAGGAGCTGAATGAGTCTCCAAACACCGAAAAGTCATCCATGAAGACTTCCAGAAATTTCTCTACCATATCTGAGAAGATAGAGAGCATGCACCTCTGAAAGGTTGCAGGTGCATTGCACAGACCAAAAGGCATCCTTCTGTAGGCAAATACTTCAGAAGGGCATGTAAATGCTGTTTTCTCTTGGTCCTGAGAATCTACTGCAATTTGGTTGTAACCTGAGTAGCCGTCCAAAAAGTAGTAGTATTCATGACCTGCTAGTCTCTCTAGCATCTGGTCTATGAATGGTAAAGGAAAATGATCCTTTCTGGTGACTGTATTGAGCCTTCTGTAATCAATACACATGCGCCACCCTGTAACTGTTCTTGTAGGAACTAGTTCATTCTTTTCATTATGAACCACTGTCATGCCTCCCTTCTTAGGGACAACGTGGACAGGGCTCACCCAGGGGCTATCAGAAATAGGATAAATAATCCCAGCCTCTAGTAACTTAGTAACCTCTTTCTGCACCACCTCCTTCATGGCTGGATTTAGCCGCCTTTGTGGTTGAACCACTGGCTTAGCATCATCCTCCAATAGGATCTTGTGCATGCATCTTGCTGGGCTAATGCCCTTAAGATCACTTATGGACCACCCAAGAGCTGTCTTGTGTGTCCTTAGCACTTGAATTAGTGCTTCCTCTTCCTGTGGATTTAAAGCAGAGCTTATGATCACTGGAAAAGTGTCACCTTCTCCCAGAAATGCATATTTCAGGGATGGTGGTAGTGGCTTGAGCTCCGGTTTAGGAGGCTTATCTTCTTCTTGAGGAATTTTCAGAATTTCTTTTATTTCCTTTAGTTCCTCCAGATCAGGCTGAACATCTTTAAAGATGTCCTCTAGCTCTGATTCAAGACTTTCAGTCATATTGACCTCCTCCACCAAAGAGTCAATAATATCAGTGCTCATGCAGTCATTTGATGTGTCTGGATGCTGCATAGCTTTGACAACATTCAACTTGAACTCATCCTCATTGACTCTCAGGGTTATTTCCCCTTTTTGTACATCAATGAGAGTTCGTCCAGTTGCCAGGAAAGGTCTTCCTAGAATGAGAGTTGCACTCTTGTGCTCCTCCATTTCCAGCACTACAAAGTCAGTTGGAAAGACAAATGGCCCAACCTTGACAATCATGTCCTCAATTATGCCTGATGGATATTTAATGGAGCCATCAGCAAGTTGGAGGCATATCCGGGTTGCTTTGACTTCTTCAGTCAACCCAAGCTTTCTGATAGTGGATGCAGGTATTAGATTGATGCTTGCTCCAAGGTCACACAGGGCTGTCTTGGTGCAAGCACCTTCTAATGTGCATGGTATCATAAAGCTTCCTGGATCTTGAAGCTTTTCTGGTAAGCTTTTCAGAATGACTGCACTGCATTCTTCAGTGAGAAACACTTTTTCAGTTTCTCTCCAATCCTTCTTATGACTTAAGATCTCTTTCATGAACTTAGCATAAGAAGGTATTTGCTCAAGTGCCTCTGCAAACGGAATCTTGATTTCAAGAGTCCTTAGATAGTCTGCAAAGCGGGCAAATTGCTTATCCTGTTCCGCTTGGCGGAGTTTCTGAGGATAAGGCATCCTGGCTTTATATTCTTCAACCTTAGTTGCTGCAGGTTTATTCCTTACAGAGGTGGTTGGAGAAGCCTGCTTAAGGGGGTTGTTATCAGCACTTGCAAGTGTCTGACCCCTTTGTGGCGTTTGAACACCAGACTTGGCTACCCATTGGGCGTTTAACACCAAGTTTTCTCCCTTTTCTGGCGTTTGAACGCCAGAACTGGGTAGGGAATGGGCGTTTAACGCCAGCTTTCCCCCCCCCCTTTCTGGCGTTTGAACGCCAAGAGTATTCCTCTCTGGGCTCTTACTGTCCTCAGAGGGATTTTGGACAGTGGTTTGGTGATCCTCTGTCAATTGTTCCTTTATTGGCTTTTTGCTACTTTGAGCAGTGTTATTCAATGTCTTCCCACTCCTCAGTTGAACTGCTTGGCATTCTTCTGTTATCTGTTTAGATAACTACTGTTTTGCTTGATTCAACTGTGATTCTATGTTCTTGTTAGCAGTTTTAGTTTCTTGGAGCATCTCTTTAAATTCTGCTAACTGTTTTGTCATCAGGTGTAATTGCTGATTAAGCTCAGCAATTTGTTCTTGAGGATTAGGATCAGTGGCTACTGCCATAACTTCTTCTTTTGTAGAGGACTCACTGCTAGAGTACAAATGTTGATTTCTAGCAACAATATCTATGAGCTCTTGAGCCTCTTCAATCGTCTTCCTCATATGTATAGATCCACCAGCTGAGTGGTCTAGAGACATCTGAACTTTTTCTGTGAGCCCATAGTAGAAGATGTCTAACTGTACCCACTCTGAAAACATTTCAGAGGGGCATTTTCTAAGCATACCTCTATACCTCTCCCAGGCATTATAAAGGGATTCATTATCCTCTTGTTTAAAGCCTTGGATGTCCAGCCTTAGCTGTGTCATCCTCTTTGGAGGGTAAAAATGATTCAGGAATTTGTCTGATAACTGTTTCCATGTCTTTATGCTTGCTGTAGGTTGGTTATTCAACCACCTTTTAGCTTGATCTCTTACAGCAAATGGGAACAGTAATAGTCTGTAGACATCCTGATCTACCTCTTTATCATGTACTGTGTCAGCAATTTGTAAGAACTGTGCCAGAAACTCAGTAGGTTCTTCCTGTGGAAGACCGGAATACTGGCAATTTTGCTGCACTATGATAATGAGTTGAGGATTTAGCTCAAAGCTGCTTGCTTTGATGGGAGGTGTACAGATGCTACTCCCATATGCAGCTGTAATGGGGTTAGCATATGACCCCAGAGTCCTTTTGGACTGATCAATCCCTCTTAGGTCCATAATGGACAAAAGGGAAATGATATGGATTGCAAGTAGATAAATTTTTGTTTATTTTTGTTTTTTTTTTTTTGAGTTAAACGAAAAAAATTAAAATAAAACAAAAGAAAATTAAAATAAAATTTCGAAAATCAATAAGAAAATAAGATCAAAGAAAATTGAGAACTGAATCAATTAGTTAATTAAAAAGATTTTGAAAATAGCAATTAAAAAGATATGATTGAAAAATTTTTATGAAAAAGATTTGATTTTTGAAAAGAGGAAAGAGAAAAACAACAAAAAGACACCAAACTTAAAATTTTTAGAAAATCAAACACAATTTTTTCGAAAAATTTTTTAAGAGAAAAACACAAAGAGGACACCAAACTTAGAATTTTTACGGATCAAAAAGGGACTAAGGACATGCAAAATCGAAAATTAAAAGAAAAGCAAAAGCATGCAATTGACACCAAACTTAAAATATGAAACTAGACTCAACTAAAAGACTCTAAACCAATAAAAACAAAACAGTCCTAATCTAAGCAACAAGATAAGCCATCAGTTGTCCAAACTCGAACAATCCCCGGCAACGGCGCCAAAAACTTGGTGCACGAAATTGCAATCACACTTTTACAATCCCGCACAACTAACCAGCAAGTGCACTGGGTCGTCCAAGTAATACCTTGCGTGAGCAAGGGTCGATCCCACGGAGTTTGTCGGCTTGAAGCAAGCTATGGTTATCTTGTAAATCTTAGTCAGGATATCAGAAATTATCATGATTGATTGTGAAAAGCAAAAGAACATGAAATAAGTACTTGTTATGTAGTAATGGAGAATTGGTTGAGGTTTTGGAGATGCTCCATCTTCTGAATCTCTGCTTTCCTACTGTCTTCTTCATCAAACACGCAAGGCTCCTTCCATGGCAAGCTGTATGTAGGGTTTCACCGTTGTCAGTGGCTACCTCCCATCCTCTCAGTGAAAATGTTCCTATGCTCTGTCACAGCATGGTTAATCATCTGTCGGTTCTCGGTCAGGCCGGAATATAATCCATTGATTCTTTTGCGTCTGTCACTAACGCCCCGCCTGCTAGGAGTTTGAAGCACGTCACAGTCATTCAGTCATTGAATCCTACTCAGAATACCACAGACAAGGTTTAGACCTTCCGGATTCTCTTGAATGCCGCCATCAGTTCTAGCTTATACCACGAAGATTCTGGTTAAGGAATCCAAGAGATATCTACTCAATCTAAAGTAGAACAGAGGTGGTTGTCAGGCACATGTTCATAGTTGAGAATGATGATGAGTGTCACGGATCATCACATTCATCCGGGTTAAGAGCAAGTGATATCTTAGAATGGAAGCAAGCATGATTGAATAAGAAACAGTAGTAATTGCATTAATCCATCAAGACACAGCAGAGCTCCTCACCCCCAACCATGGGGTTTAGAGACTCATGCCGTGGAAAGTACACAAAGAAAACGTGTAAAGTGTCATGAGGTACAGATACAATGTTAAAAGATCCTATTAATAGTAAACTAGTAACCTAGGGTGTACAGAAATGAGTAAATGACGTAAAAATTCACTTCTGGGTCCACTTGGTGTGTGCTTGGGCTGAGCAATGAAGTATTTTCGTGTAGAGACCTTTTCTGGAGTTAAACGCCAGCTTTCATGCCAGTTTGGGCGTTTAACTCCAAGTTTTATGCCAGTTCCAGCGTTAAACGCTGGAAATTCTGAGGCTGATTTGCCACGCAGGTTTGGGCCATCAAATCTTGGGCAAAGTATGGACTATTATACATTGATGGAAAGCCCAGGATGTCTACTTTCCAATGCCGTTGAGAGCGCCCCAATTGGGCTTCTGTAGCTCCAGAAAATCCACTTCGAGTGCAGGGAGGTCAGAATCCAACAGCATCTGCAGTCCTTTTCAGTCTCTGAATCAGATTTTTGCTCAGGACCCTCAATTTCAGCCAGAAAATACCTGAAATCACAGAAAAACACACAAACTCATAGTAAAGTCCAGAAAAGTGAATTTTAACTAAAAACTAATAAAAATATACTAAAAACTCAACTCAAACTACTAAAAACATACTAAAAATAATGTCAAAAAGCGTACAAATTATCCGCTCATCAGAGGCAGAGATCAAAATCCAGAAACAGGGGAAAGATTGAAACTTTTTGCTGTTGTTCAAAAGCTGCTGCTGCTGCATCATCTTTTAGATTCTGACAAAGATAAGAAGATAGCTATAACTTTACATCAAATATCAGAGTACACCATATATATATATATATATATTAGTAATCTAACTATGGAAAGAAATGCATGCTTTCTTCAAAAATTACCTGAATTTTCACACGAAGGGCTATGATTTCCTCATCTTTCCCATCCTGTGTTTGTTTGCCAGCCTTAAGAGCAGCCTATGACAATAAATAAATAAAAAATTTGAGTATTCCACAAAATTTTGTTTCTCAATATAATTAAGTATTCCACGAAGGGGGATGTGATTTCCTCAGTTCATATTTCTGCTACATATGATATGATTAATATCCATTCTTCTGGCATACGTCTCTTTGTTGCAAAGCAGCTTCCTTCCTACATAAATAGCAAACAAGCTAGCTTACCTGCTCAGAAGTTTGGTTTCTAGGAATACACCTTCTCTAAGAGAAGCAACCTGCCAAAATTAAAATGAACAAGGACACGAAAAATCAGCAAAGGCAGCACAAGGTGTAAAGTAGTTTCTATTAGTAAGTATTATGCAAATGAAAAATCAAACTCAGATATACATTAATATAAATGATGGTATTATACATTAATATTGTTAGGTTTCAAAGCTCAGTTAATATCTTTTTTTTTTTGGTTTGGAAAAAGGAGAAGAGGAGGGGGGACCCTCACCTATTTATCAAGCTCCCTAGCTCTGGCCCCCACTTCTTGGCGTTTTTCCTCTACAACTCTTAACTGTCAATATAATCAAGCAGATATGTTAAATATCACATAATTTGAGTTTAAAACTAACTTTATTAGGCGAGAAGAGCGCCACCTTTTCTAATATAACCTCATTCTGCTCTTGTAGCATATCCAGCTAAAAGATAAAGAAATAAAAAAGTGTTAGTTGAATATCACCAGCAACGGACATTTGCCTCCCCTAACTTACCAGTTACCAGAATTCCAGAAGAATGAAAATAGCAAAGTACCTTTGAAAACAAATCTTCTACTTCTATTTCACAAATATCACCAGGGAGGTTCCCAACGTAGACTATTATGCTCCCACGCCTACTCATTTTCAATCTGCGGTACTAAAATAGTCAAAAAATAAGGAACAATAATAAAACTGAAAGGTGATTAGAAGACCTAAAATTAAGCTAATTCAGCCAGCAATTTCAATTCTCAGCAGAATAAAAATAGAACATCGAAAGGGAGAGAATAAAGAGGAAAAAAATTTTTTGTACAATTGAATTGGAGAGAGGGTATAGAGGCTATTGGGGGCAGAGAAGGGTTGAAATGGGCGAAAGGAATTTTATTTTACCTCTGATGATGAGACAGAATTAGGGATCGGTAGGTTTGCAGTGGAAGGCCTCCAGGTTAGGGTTTTTCAATTTTGTTTGGAGGAAGGTGAAGCCACGGCGGCCATTGTTGAATTGATTCGAATTGGATGTGATTGAAACTCGTGCGTTGAGGAGACAATGAATTCAAAGGGGGCACAACAAAGAAGCTTGAATGTACCAAACATAATGTGCTTTAGAATTAATATAAACCAGACCCACTCTTAATATAATTAATTTGCATTCATTGCATCACCACTTACTACTAATCTAATCTATTCTAAGCTGGTCATTACTCATAACTAATATACTAACCTTGTTCATATTGAGAACACTAATATTCTTATTTATACCCTATTATTGTAACTGAAAAGACATAATCCTAGGTAGCAGGATTTGCTAGGTTGGAGTCTTGCTACAGCTGTTTCCACTACTCTGGGGTGACAGCTTTCTTGACAGAGAGAGCATGAATTTCTTTCATTTCCTCCTCCAACGCAGCATTCACCATTCGATGCCTCTCCAGTAGTCTCTTGCCTTCAAGTTCTTCTGATACAATCTCAACTACGAAACTTGCACCGCATCTGATACCGACATGAATTTTATTAGCTTTTCATCAATAAAATGGTTTAATAGCAAAAAATTCAAAGTAAGGTAAGTTTTTTACCCTCCAGATGTATCAACTACTTCCCAAAATAGAAATACAAAAAGTGTAAGAAAATAAAAGAATGCTGATGAGCGGATATTTTATACGCTTTTTGGGGGTAGTTTCATGTAGATTTTAGTATGTTTTAATTGGTTTTTAGTTAAATATTATTAGTTTTTAGGCAAAAATTATATTTCTGGACTTTACTATGAGTTTGTGTATTTTTCTGTGATTTCAGGTATTTTTTGGCTGAAATTGAGGGAGCTGAGCAAAAATCTGACTTAGGCTGAAAAAGGACTGCTGATGCTGTTGGATCCTGACCTCCCTGCACTCGAAATGGATTTTCTGGAGCTACAGAAGTCCAATTGGCGCGCTCTCAACGGCGTTGGAAAGTAGACATCCAGGGCTTTCCAGCAATATATAATAATCTATACTTTGCGCGAAGATAGATGACGTAACTTGGCGTTGAACGCCAAGTACATGCTGCTGTCTGGAGTTAAACGCCAGAAACACGTCATGATCCGGAGTTGAACGCCCAAAACACGTCATAACTTGGAGTTCAACTCCAAGAAAAGCCTCAACTCGTGGATAGCTTTAGTCTCAGCCCCAGCACACACCAAGTGGGCCCCAGAAGTGGATTTCTGCACCAATTATCTTAGTTTACTCATATTCTGTAAACCTAGGTTACTAGTTTACTATTTAAACAACTTTTAGAGAATTATTTTGTACCTCATGACATTTTCAGATCTGAATTACATACTTTTTGATGGCATGAGTCTCTAAACTCCATTGTTGGGGGTGAGGAGCTCTGCAGCGTCTCGATGAATTAATGCAATTGTTTCTATTTCACTCAAACGTGTGTATGGTCCGATCTAAGATGTTTATTTGCGCTTAATTATGAAGGAGGTGATGATCCGTGACACTCATCACCTCCCTCAATCTATGAACGTGTGCTTGACAAACACCTCCGTTCTACATCAGACTGAATGAGCTTCTCTTAGATTCCTTAATCGGAATCTCCGCAGTATAAGCTAGAATTGATGGCGGCCACTCTTGAGAATCCGGAAGGTCTAAACCTTGTCTGTGGTATTCCGAGTAGGATTCAAGGATTGAATGGCTGTGACGTGCTTCAAACTCGTGATTGCTCGGCGTGATGACAAACGCAAAAAGATCAATGGATCCTATTCCAACATGATCGAGAACCAACAGCTGATTAGCCGTGCTATGACAGAGCATCTGGACCGTTTTCACTGAGAGGATGGGAGGTAGCCACTGACAATGGTGACACCCTACATACAGCTTGCCGTAGACGTGCTTTACAAACAATTGAGTTGAATATTACATTACAGAAATTCAGAGGACAAAGCATCTCCAAAACTCCAACATATTTCTCATTACTGCACAACAAGTAACGATTTTATTCTCTTTTATTTTTCCAATCTAATAATTCCAACTGATAATTTTAATTAATATCCTGACTAAGAATAATAAAATAAACATAGCTTGCTTCAAACCAATAATCTCCGTGGGATCGACCCTTACTCACGTAAGGTATTACTTGGACGACCCAGTGCACTTGCTGGTTAGTTGTACGGATTACAAATTCGTGCACCAAGTTTTTGGCGCCGTTGCCGGGAATTATTCGAGTTTGAACAACTAAAGGTTTATTTTGTTGCTTAGATTAGGAAGAATTTATCCTCTTTTCACTAGAATTGCATCTTTTATTATCCCTTTTTAAAAATTTTTCAAAAATATTATTTTTCTTTGTCAATTTTTAATTTTTTTCGTGAGTTTAGTGTCTTGTTCTAAGTTTGGTGTCAATTATATATTTGATATTTTTCTTTAAAAAAAAATTTTTTCGAACTTGTGTTCTTTGTTCTTCATTGATCTTCAAGTTGTTCTTGTTTATCTTTCTTGTTGATCTTGAGTTTTTCTTGTTTTGTGTCTTTTCTTGTTTCACTTTTTATTCTTTCTAAAGCATTAATCTTCCAAAAGGAATATACCTATTCAAAACAAGTGTTACATTTACTCCCAATTGGCTAGAGTATTGGTTTATATTCTTGATGATTGGGCACCAGTTCTTTTGAAAATCTCTTTCAAAAATAATTTTTCTTGATTTAATCTTGTGACAAACTTTAAGTTTGGTGTTTTCTTGTTAATTTTGATATAATTTTCGAAAATTTAGTAAAGTTTTCTAAAAATTTTAAGTTTGGTGTTCTTTCTTTTGTTCTTGTGTTCTTGTGAATCTTCAAGGTGTTCTTGAGTCTTTCTTGTGTTTTGATCTTAAAATTTTTAAGTTTGGTGTTCCTTGGTGTTTTCCCTCCAAAAATTTTCGAAAATAAGGAGCATTAGATCTAAAAATTTTAAATCTTATGTCTTTTTTGTGTTTTTCTCTTTCATCATAAAATTCAAAATTTAAAAAAAAAATCTTTTCTAACTAATTTTAAACTATATTTTCGAAATTTTTTTATAAAATTCAGATTTCAATTTCAAAAATTTTTCGAAAAATTTTCACAAAATATTTTCAAATTTTTTTATATATTTCGTTTTTATTTATTCCACTTCTATAAAATAAATAATATCAACATACATATCATCTCCCTTGTTCCATCATGGAATTAAGTGGAAGTGCACCGTCCAAGAGGACTTTGGGGTCATATACTAACCCCACTACTGCTTCATATGGGAGTAGTATCTGTATACCCTCCATTGGAGTTAGTAGCTTTAAGTTGAATCCTCAGCTCATTATCATGGTGCAGCAGAACTGCCAGTATTCCGGTCTTCCACATGAAGAACCTACAGAGTTTCTGGCACAATTTTTACAAATTGCTGACACAGTACATGATAAAGAAGTGGATCAGGATGTCTACAGATTATTACTGTTCCCATTTGCTGTAAAAGATCAAGCTAAGAGGTGGTTAAATAACCAGCCTAAGAACAGCATAAAAACATGGAAACAGCTGTCAAAAAAATTCCTGAATCACTATTTCCCTCCAAAACGGATGACACAGCTAAGGCTAAGCATCCAAGGCTTCAAACAAGGAGATAATGAATCCCTTTATGATGCCTGGGAAAGATACAGAGAGATGCTAAGAAAATGCCCTTCTGAAATGTTTTCAGAATGGGTGCAATTAGACATCTTCTACTATGGGCTTACAGAAAAAGCTCAGATTTCTCTAGACCACTCAGCTGGTGGATCTATACATATGAGAAAAATAATTGAAGAAGCTCAAGAGCTTATTGATACAGTTGCCAGAAATCAGCATTTATACCTAAGCAGTGAATCTTCCATGAAAGAAGAAGTTAAAACAGTAACTGCTGAACTCAGTCCTGTAGATCAGGCTACTGAATTCAATCAGCAATTAGACTTTCTAACTCAGCAGCTAGCCGAATTCAAGGAAATATTACAGGAAACAAGAATGGCTAACAGGAATATGGAAGTACAGTTAAAGCAGACAGAAAAACAACTATCAAAACAAATAACAGAAGAATGCCAAGCAGTTCAACTAAGAAGTGGGAAAACATTAAATACCTCACTTCAAAGCAGCAGGAAGCCAAGAAATGAACAAATGGCTACTCAAAATCCCTCTGAGGACAATCAGAGCCCAGAGAGGAATAATGCTGGCGCTGAACGCCCAGCCCATGCTCATTCCTGGCGTTCAACGCCAGAAACAAGCATGAATCCGGCGTTGAACGCCCAAAGGGAGCATAGTTCTGGCGTTCAGACGCCAGTAACAAATGGGGAGATGGCGTCTAACGCCACTCCAGCTTCCACCCCTGGCATTCAAATGCCAGTGGGGGATCAGTCACATACAAGTGCTGATGACAACCCTTCTAAAAAGGCTTCCCAACCCACTTCTGTAGGTAATAAACCTGCAGCAACTAAGGTTGAGGAATACAAAGCCAAAATGCCTTATCCTCAAAAACTCCGCCAAGCGGAACAGGATAAGCAATTTGCCCGCTTTGCAGACTATCTCAGGACTCTTGAAATAAAGATTCCGTTTGTAGAAGCACTTGAGCAAATACCCTCTTATGCTAAGTTCATGAAAGAGATCTTAAGTCATAAGAAGGATTAGAGGGAAACTGAAAAAGTTTACCTCACTGAAGAATGCAGTGCAGTCATTCTGAAAAGCTTACCTGAGAAGCTTAAAGATCCTGGGAGCTTTATGATACCATGCACATTAGAGGGTACTTGTACCAAGCAAGCTTTATGTGATCTTGGGGCAAGTATCAACCTAATACCTGCATCTACTATCAGAAAGCTTGGTTTAACTGAAGAAATCAAACCAACCAGGATATGTCTTCAACTTGCTGATGGCTCTATTAAATACCCATCAGGCGTGATTGAAGACATGATTGTCAAGGTTGGGCCATTCGCCTTTCCTACTGACTTTGTGGTGCTGGAAATGGAGGAGCACAAGAGTGCAACTCTCATTCTAGGAAGACCTTTCCTAGCAACTGGCCGAACCCTCATTGATGTCCAAAAAGGGGAAGTAACCTTGAGAGTCAATGAGGAGGAGTTCAAGTTGAATGTTGTCAAAGCCATGCAACATCCAGACACCCCAAATGACTGCATGAGTGTTGATATTATTGACTCTTTGGTAAGAGAGGTCAATATGGCTGAGAGTCTCGAATCAGAGCTAGAGGACATATTTAAAGATGTTCAGCCTGACTTGGAGGAATCAGAGAGAATAGTAGAACCTCTGAAAATCCCTCAGGAAGAGGAAAAACCTCCTAAACCCGAGCTCAAACCATTACCACCATCCCTGAAATATGTATTTCTGGGAGAAGGTGATACCTTTCCTGTAATTATAAGCTCTACCTTAGAGCCACAGGAAGAGGAAGCACTAATTCAAGTGCTAAGGACACACAAGACAGCTCTTGGGTGGTCCATCAGTGATCTTAAGGGCATTAGTCCAGCCAGATGCATACACAAGATCCTATTGGAGGGTGACGCCAAGCCTGTGGTCCAACCACAAAGGCGGCTGAACCCAGCTATGAAGGAAGTGGTGCAAAAGGAGGTCACTAAATTACTAGAGGCTGGGATTATTTATCCTATTTCTGACAGCCCCTGGGTAAGCCCTGTCCAAGTCGTCCCTAAAAAGGGAGGCATGACAGTGGTTCACAATGAAAAAAATGAACTGGTTCCTACAAGAACAGTTACAGGGTGGCGTATGTGTATTGATTATAGAAGGCTCAATACAGCCACCAGAAAGGATCATTTTCCTTTACCATTCATAGACCAAATGCTAGAAAGACTAGCAGGTCAAGAATACTACTGCTTCCTGGATGGATATTCAGGTTATAATCAAATTGCAGTAGATCCCCAGGATCAGGAGAAAACGGCATTCACCTGCCCATCTGGAGTATTTGCATACAGAAGGATGCCATTTGGCCTGTGCAATGCACCTGCAACCTTTCAGAGGTACATGCTCTCAATTTTCTCTGATATGGTGGAAAAATTCCTGAAAGTCTTCATGGATGACTTTTCAGTATTTGGAGAATCATTCAGCTCCTGTCTTAACCATTTAGCACTTGTTCTAAAGAGATGCCAAGAGACTAACCTGGTTTTAAACTGGGAGAAGTGTCACTTTATGGTGACTAAAGGAATTGTCCTTGGGCACAAAATCTCGAACAAGGGGATAGAGGTGGATCAAGCTAAGGTAGAGGTAATTGAAAAATTACCACCACCTACCAATGTTAAGGCAATCAGAAGCTTTCTGGGGCATGCAGGATTCTATAGGAGGTTTATAAAGGATTTTTCAAAAATTACCAAACCTCTGAGCAACCTGCTAGCTGCTGACACGCCATTTATCTTAGATAAAGAGTGTCTGCAGGCATTTGAGACTCTGAAAGCTAAATTGGTTACAGCACCAATCATCTCTGCACCAGACTGAACATTACCATTTGAATTGATGTGTGATGCCAGTGACCATGCCATTGGTACAGTGTTGGGACAAAGGCATGACAAGCTTCTGCACGTCATTTACTATGCCAGCCATGTTTTAAATGACGCACAGAAGAATTACACAACCACAGAAAAAGAGCTACTTGCAGTGGTTTACGCCATTGACAAATTCAGATCCTATTTAGTAGGATCAAAAGTGATTGTGTATACTGATCATGCTGCTCTTAAATATCTACTCACAAAGCAGGATTCAAAGCCCAGACTTAAAAGATGGGTGTTGATTCTGCAAGAGTTTGATATAGAAATAAGAGACAGAAAAGGGACAGAGAATCAAGTAGCAGATCACCTGTCCCGAATAGAACCAGTAGAAGGGGCGTCCCTCCCTCTCACTGAGATCTCTGAAACCTTTCCAGATGAGCAACTCTTTGCCATCCAGGAAGTGCCATGGTTTGCAGACATTGCAAACTACAAGGCAGTGAGATTCTTACCCAAAGAGTACAGTAGACAGCAATCAAAGAAGCTGATCACAGATGCAAAGTATTATCTTTGGGATGAGCCGTATCTCTTTAAGAGATGTACAGACGGAGTAATCCGTAGATGTGTGCCTAAAGAAGAAGCGCAGAAGATCCTTTGGCATTGCCATGGATCACAGTATGGAGGACATTTTGGAAGTGAGCGAACAGCCACAAGAGTCTTCCAAAGTGGCTTCTACTGGCCTACTCTCCATAAAGATTCCCGAGTGTTTGTGCTTAATTGTGACAGTTGCCAAAGATCTGGCAATCTACCTCACAGTTATGCCATGCCTCAACAAGGGATCTTGGAGATTGAGTTGTTTGATGTATGGGGCATTGACTTCATGGGACCTTTCCCACCATCATACTCAAACACTTATATTCTGGTGGCAATGGATTATGTATCCAAATGGGTAGAGGCTATTGCAACACCCACTAATGACACTAAAACAGTGTTAAAATTCCTCCAGAAACACATCTTCAGCAGATTTGGTACCCCTAGAGTATTAATCAGTGATGGGGGCACTCATTTATGCAATAAACAGCTTTACTCTGCTTTGGTTCGTTATGGAGTTAGCCACAGGGTAGCTACTCCATATCACCCACAGACTAATGGGCAAGCTGAAGTCTCAAATAGAGAACTCAAAAGAATCCTGGAACGGACTGTAATTGACCGTAGAAGGGATTGGGCAAGGAGCTTGGATGATGCTCTGTGGGCATACAGAACAGCATTCAAGACCCCTATAGGGACCTCTCCATACCAGCTTGTGTATAGAAAGGCATGTCACTTGCCAGTGGAACTGGAACACAAGGCCTACTGGGCAACCAGATTCCTGAACCTTGATGCCAAGTTAGCTGGAGAAAAACGTTTACTACAGCTAAATGAGCTAGAGGAATTTAGACTCAATGCTTTCGAGAATGCAAAAATTTACAAGGAGAAAGCAAAAAGATGGCATGATAAGAAATTGTCATCCAGAGTCTTTGAGCCGGGGCAGAAAGTTCTGCTATTTAATTCTAGGCTCAAATTATTCCCCGGGAAATTAAAATTCCGGTGGAGAGGTCCATATGTAATTACAAGTGTATCACCATATGGATACGTAGAGCTTCAGAATAATGACTCTAACAAAAAGTTCATTGTTAATGGACAGAGAATTAAACATTATCTTGAAAGTAACTTCGAGCAAGAATGCTCGAAACTGAGACTTAGTTAGAACTCAGTGGTAGTCCAGCTAAAGACAATAAAGAAGCGCTTGCTGGGAGGCAACCCAGCCATTTACAAAGTTTATTTACTAATTAAATAAATTTCCTTTTTTTACAGGTATGTGTCCAAGTATCTTCAAAGGGTAAAAATAGCAATTGATTGAATTCACAGAGTTACAGAGAAATTTGGAAGCTCACTGGCGTGAAAAAGCCAGTAAGAAACATTTTGGGCGTTGAACGCCCAAAAGAAGCACCCACTGGGTGTTCAACGCCAGTAAGGGTAGCCATCTGGGCGTTAAACGCCAGAAAGGAGCATCTTCTGGGCGTTGAACGCCAGAAAGAAGCACCTTCTGGGCGTTTAACGCCAGATTGTCAGCATCCTGGGCGTTCAGAAAAACGCCCAGTGACAAAGGACTTCCTGGCGTTCAACGCCAGAAAGAAGCATCAGCTGGGCGTTGAACGCCCAGGAGAAGCAGCATGTGGGCGTTAAACGCCCAAAACATGCATCGTTTGGGCGTTTAACGCCAGGATGGTGGGGAGGAGGTAAAATTCATTTTTCTTTACATTTTTTCTAAATTTTTATATTTCAATCCACGATTTCTTGCATAAACATGTTTCAAAATGTCATCCTTCAAAATCAAATTAGTTTTTTAAGAACCCTAATTTCTAAAATCCCTTTTTCAAAAATATCAAATATATCTTAATCCATAAAGACAAATTGTTTTCCAATCCAATCCAACTCTTTTAAGTTTGTTTTCAAAACTCAATTATCTTTTTAAAATATTTTTCAAAATTAAAAATTCAGATTTCTCTTTTAAATATTATTCATATCTTTCTCTTTTTAAACTATATCTTTTTCTTATCATATCTATCTTTTATAAATCATATCTTCTATCTTATCTTTTTCTTATTTTCGAAATTTCCCACCCCCTCCCTATATATTGAATTTGGCGCCCCTCTCATCATCACCATGCCACACTTGCTCTCCTCCTATCCCTCTCCTTTCTTCTCTTTTGCTTGAGGACAAACAAAGCTCTAAGTTTGGTGTGTTTATCCGTGATCACAAAAACATACTCATTAAGATCATGGCTCCCAAAGGAAAACAACCCACCCCAAGAGGCAAGAAAGAGAATACTCCAAAGCCACTTTAGAATCAAGGGAAGTTCTTAACTAAAGAACATTCAGACCATTACTACAAAATAATGAGTCACAGATCAGTGATCCCGGAAGTCAAATTTGATCTAAAGGAAGATGAATATCCGGAGATCCAAGAGCAAATTCGAAACAGGAACTGGGAAATTCTAGCCAATCCTGAAACGAAAGTGGGAAGGAACATGGTTCAGGAGTTCTATGCTAATCTATGGCAGACAGACAGGCAAAGAATAATTGGAGCTTCTCTCTATGACCATCGGACCTTAGTCAGAGGAAATATTGTTCATACCCATCCTGACAAGATCAGGGAGATATTTAAGCTTCCTCAACTGAAAGATGACCCAGACTTCTTTAATAGGAGAATGATGAGGGTAAATAAAGGTCTGGACAAGATTCTAGAGGATATATGCATCCCTAAAGCCAGGTGGACCACCAGCACGACTGGCATCCCAAATCAACTCAAAAGAGAAGATCTAAAACCAGTAGCCAGAGGCTGGCTGGATTTCATTGGGCGTTCCATATTGCCCACCAGCAACCGTTCTGAAGTTACCATTAAAAGAGCAGTAATGATTCACTGCATCATGTTGGGAAAAGAAGTAAAAGTCCATCAACTGATCTCATGTGAACTATACAAAATAGCAAACAGGAATTCCAAGGACGCCAGGTTGGCCTATCCAAGCTTAATTTCTATGCTCTGCAAAGATACCGGAGTGAAGATGGGAATAACAGAGTATATCTCAGTTGAGAGGCCAATCACCAGAATATCAATGGACAGACAACAGCTGCAGGATGATTCAAACAAGAAGAGAGCACAGGAAGTCCTCCCAGAACATCCTCAATTTGAATATTGGGAACATCTTGAGGCTTCTATTTCCAAATTGCAAGAAGCTATGGACCAAATAAAGGAAGAACAGAACAATCAAAGTAGCATGCTTTGCAAACTGCTTAAGGAACAGGAAGAGCAAGGGCGTGATCTAAGGGAGCTGAAGCGCAAAAAAATTAATCCTTGAAAAGCACCCCACAGATTAGAGGAACATCTACTTCTCAAAACAACAGGTTGTTGGGTTCCAATTTTTAGCTTTATCTCTGTGATAGTGTTTTATAGAAATTTACCTTAGGAGATATATATAGTAGCAGTAGTAGTAGCAGTAGTAGTAATTAGTATATCTATTCTGGTGTTATTCCCAATTAAGTTATAATTTATTTTTCTCATCATCATCAAGCATGAATAAAATAGTAGATAACTAGAACAAAGAAGTAATTTTTCTTTTTCGAGTTCTTAATAATAAAAATTATAATTAACTATGTGTGGTGGCAATACTTTTTGTTCTCTGAATGAATGCTTGAACAGTGCATAATTTGTATTTTGAATTTGATGAATATTGGCTCCTGAAAGAATGAGGATCACGAAAAATACTATTGATGATCTGAAAAATCATGAATTGGATTCTTGAAGCAAGAAAAAGCAGTCAAAAAAAAAGAGAGAAAAAAAAGGGGGGATCCAAGGCTTTGAGCATCAGTGGATAGGAGGGCCCAAGGAAATAAAATCCAGGCCTAAGCGGCTAAATCAAGCTGTCCCTAACCATGTGCTTGTGGCATGAAGGTCCAAGTGAAAAGCTTGAGACTGAGTGGTTAAAGTCATGATCCAAAGCAGAAGAGTGTGCTTAAGAGCTCTGGACACCTCTAACTGGGGACTTTAGCAAAGCTGAGTCACAATCTGAAAAGGTTCACCCAGTCATGTGTCTGTGGCATTTATGTATCCGGTGGTAATACTGAAAAACAAAGTGCTTAGGGCCACGGCCAAGACTCATAAAATAACTGTGTTCAAGAATCAGCACACTACACTAGGAGAATTAATAGTACTATCTGAATTCTGAGTTCCTAAGGATGCCAATCATTCTGAATTTCAAAGGATAAAGGGAGATGCCAAAACTGTTCAGAAACAAAAAGCTACAAGCCCCGCTCATCTAATAAGAATCTGAGCTCCATTTAAAACTCTTAGATATTATTACTTCTTAATTTCTTGCATCCTATTTTATTTATCTAGTTGCTTGAGGACAAGCAACAGTTTAAGTTTGGTGTTGTGATGAGCGGATATTTTATACGCTTTTTGGGGGTAATTTCATGTAGATTTTAGTATGTTTTAATTGGTTTTTAGTTAAATATTATTAGTTTTTAGGCAAAAATCATATTTCTGGACTTTACTATGAGTTTGTGTATTTTTCTGTGATTTCAGGTATTTTCTGGCTAAAATTGAGGGAGCTGAGTAAAAATCTGACTTAGGCTGAAAAAGGACTGCTGATGCTGTTGGATCCTGACCTTCCTGCACTCGAAATGGATTTTCTGGAGCTACAGGAGTCCAATTGGCGCGCTCTCAACGGAGTTGGAAAGTAGACATCCAGGGCTTTCCAGAAATATATAATAGTCCATACTTTGCGCGAATATAGACGACGTAACTTGGCATTGAACGCCGAGTACATGCTGCTGTCTGGAGTTAAACGCCAGAAACACGCCATGATCCGGAGTTGAACGCCTAAAACACGTCATAACTTGGAGTTCAACTCCAAGAAAAGCCTCAACTCGTGGATAGCTTTAGTCTCAGCCCCAGCACACACCAAGTGGGCCCCAGAAGTGGATTTCTGCACCAATTATCTTAGTTTACTCATATTCTGTAAACCTAGGTTACTAGTTTACTATTTAAACAACTTTTAGAGAATTATTTTGTACCTAATGACATTTTCAGATCTGAATTACATACTTTTTGACGGCATGAGTCTCTAAACTCTATTGTTGGGGGTGAGGAGCTCTGCAGCGTCTCGATGAATTAATGCAATTGTTTCTATTTCACTCAAACGTGTGTATGGTCCGATCTAAGATGTTTATTCGCGCTTAATTATGAAGGAGGTGATGATCCGTGACACTCATCACCTCCCTCAATCTATGAACGTGTGCCTGACAAACACCTCCGTTCTACATCAGACTGAATGAGCTTCTCTTAGATTCCTTAATCGGAATCTCCGCGGTATAAGCTAGAATTGATGGCGGCCACTCTTGAGAATCCGGAAGGTCTAAACCTTGTCTGTGGTATTCCGAGTAGGATTCAAGGATTGAATGGCTGTGACGTGCTTCAAACTCGCGATTGCTGGGCGTGATGACAAACGCAAAAGGATCAATGGATCCTATTCCAACATGATCGAGAACCAACAGCTGATTAGCCGTGCTGTGACAGAGCATCTGGACCGTTTTCACTGAGAGGATGGGAGGTAGCCACTGACAATGGTGACACCCTACATACAGCTTGCCGTAGACGTGCTTTACAAACAATTGAGTTGAATATTACATTACAGAAATTCAGAGGACAAAGCATCTCCAAAACTCCAACATATTTCTCATTACTGCACAACAAGTAACGATTTTATTCTCTTTTATTTTTCCAATCTAATAATTCCAACTGATAATTTTAATTAATATCCTGACTAAGAATAATAAAATAAACATAGCTTGCTTCAAACCAATAATCTCCGTGGGATCGACCCTTACTCACGTAAGGTATTACTTGGACGACCCAGTGCACTTGCTGGTTAGTTGTACGGATTACAAATTCGTGTACCAAATGCCAAAATTAATAGTTTCCCAGGAAACATATCCAGTATAGATAAACAGAATCAAAGGAGTGGCTGTTAGTGGTTGAAAAAAAGCAAATAAAAGAACCAGAGTTCTACTTAGAAAAAACGCAGCGTGGAATGAATGATGCAAGAAAGAAACCTTGGGAGAAGAAATTGAACGAAAATAAGTAGTGACATACCGGGTGAGTAGGGTTGAGTTTGAATTTCAAACATGATTCAACTTGTAGTTTTTTGCACTTCAAGTTCAAAGAAACTCTAGCATTGACTCTGCAAGGACACCAAGGATAGATGCAGTAAGAATTGACTCTGCAAGGCAAATCAAGGAAATGCCAAATACTAAATGAAATAACAGTATGTTACATTTAAAGAAAAGCTACAGCCATCACAACAATTTGAGGGTTATATATAAAGAAGCATATACTATGGAGAAAGGAAAGGAAAGAATTGTAAAACTCAAAAAAAAAAATCACCTACAAGACAAGCATGACCTTGCTGCTAGTAAAATACATTCTGTGTGCACAAGTACCTGAACTTTTACAATGCGATTGCATATTCTCGAAAAATATTTTCTTCCCTTCCACCCGCGGTATCTCTTTTGAATCTTTAAAGCTATAGAATGCAGATAATTCTCAAAATGACCCATCTTCTGAACCTTGTTCAAAGAATCAGCAACTTGGTCAAGTGAATCTTCAAAAATATCACTGCAATTCTTGGCTAGTTGTCTTTGACAAAATGATCTTGCTCTAAAGGCTGCTTAGATTGAAGCAGCAGCAGCTGATTTTTGAAAAAGCTACTCATGTTGGATTCAATAGGTCTTGGCTCCTGAACCCAAATAACAAAAGTGAGTCAGTGAAAAAAAAAACAAAACACATTCTTGTAATGTAATGTATCGTAGAACAAAGGGATAAAAATGAAGGTAAAAGACATTATAGTCATCGTATCAAATATGTGGTGATCATTACCCCAAGTGGTGCCAATACAGAAGGCCTTCTCCTTCTGCACTTCCAAACACTCTTGCCAAATAAATAAATAAATAGGGAGTTTAGAAATGAATTAGAATTAGTATTCATAATTTCATCTGAATCAGAAGTGAAAGCGTGAAGCAGCTGAGGTGTTCACCTTGTCGAGATCCTCACGAGAATGATAGGTTCTCGTAGTTCTTGTACTGCTTCAATCGAGTCTCGCGGTACTTCCGTAGTTATTGTTAAGCTTCACCCATGGAATCTGTTGTATATCTTTCCCATGGAGCTTCAGCACAGCCACACGCAGGAGGAAAAACAGAGCGTTACGAGTCTCAGCCATGGAGGAAGGAGCGACGTTTGAAGGCTTATGAGAAAGCGAGCACGACGGAGGCTTTGAGATAGAAGGAGCGTCGATGGAGGGAGCGGCGAAGCAGGGGTTGGAAGCACGACGAAGTTCTGGAATTAGGGTTGGAGGCGCGATGAAGCTCTGGGGTTAGGGTTGGATGCGGCGGCAAAGGGAGCCCGTGCGACGCAAGGGGCGACGGAGAGAGATCTGTGACGCCAGCGGCGGCGACAACGGCAGAAGAAACTGGTGATGGAGAGAAGAAGCAACTCGATGACGGAGAGAAGAACAAGCTCATTTGATATGGATGGAGTGTAAATGGATCGAGAGGATAGGGATAAGATTAGGGTCTCAATATTTCTGATAGAAAATTTTAAATTACAGGCGAATTTTTCGTTTGTAATAATTTAATAAAATGCAGTATTTTGTCTATTTAATTATGACAGAAAATTCGTCTGTAACAATTTTTCACGAAAAAAATTATTTTTCCGACAGAATTATAGATGGATTCTCTTTTCTATCTGTAATTTATGCTAATTCATTTTTTGTTTTTCGACAAAAAATCCCTCTGAAATTCCGTCTGTATTTTCGTGGGATAAAATCCGTCAGAAATATCCGTCTGTAATAACTAGTTTTCTAGTAGTGATAATTGATCAATAAAGTTAAGACCTCTAATAGGGTAATAGTATGCTTTTCTATGTTATTTTGTTTTTTTACCTCTTTGGTGAATGGTTTACTCCCCTATGTCATAATGGACCAAGAGAACTTTACAATTTCTAATTCAGCTTACTTTAATTATTATTGCAAATTTACCTGTTATGTTTCTAGACATTTTGAACTTCGATATAATTTGGAAACATTTGAGGCAGAATTTGAATGATTGAGTTTCATTTATCCCTTTCTTCTTTTTATAGTTGTTGGCATCCTATGTTGTTATATTTTGGTGTGTTCTTGACATGTGATGGACCCATCAACATATTTATTGTATTTGTTAATTTGTGTCTGTAGGAAAAAATTGAGGAGATTGAGCAACAGGATGAGTCATTTAGGGTGTTGTCTCAAAATGATTCCATTGCTCAGGTTTTCGGAAAAGAGAAACCATGTAGAGTACATGGTGTGGGTTTTGGACCGACTCCTAGTCAACTCTTCGGTCCAAATTCACATGCGCCTGGCAACGGAGTCCAACTAGAGGAGACTCAGAGGAAGCTGCTTGAACTACAGGCAGAGCTGGAAGGCGAGAAGTTGAAGAGGAAGGCGATGGAAGATGAGGCAGCAGCAGAGAAGAAAAAGATGAAGGCGATGGAGATGCTTTGATTTATCTGTTTCAACGGCAGGGTGAGGAGCTGCCACCAAACATCGCTGCAGGGATGAGTTTCATAGAATGATAGAGTGAAAAATAGAATATTATGATTGGAGATATTTTGCATTGAAGCAAACATTTTATTGAATTAGACTGAACAATTCTTTGAAAGAGATTTATTTTTGTTTGTATTTTGATGGATATACTATTTGGTTTTGCTTATATTTGAATCTTGTTTTTGCTACAAGTTTAGATTCTAAGGTTGAAAATATTCACTCTTAAAATAATAAAAAAATAAAAAAAATTAAAAAAAATAATTGAATAATATTTTAAACCAATTATGCGTGTTTTTTGAAAACCCAAATTTCCTTTTTTTTAATTTCTCTCAAATTAGCGGCGGTTTTAAACCGCCTCTGTTTGGCTTTAAATATTATACAAAGTGTTACATCTGGTGGCGGTTTGCAACCGCTGGTAAATTTGAATGAACCTATAGGACCGTTTAGCGACGGTTTAAAACCGTCGCTAAATGTGCGGGAAGTTGGACATATCGAGCTGAATTGCGGTGGTTTGGAAACCGCCAGTAATTATGAAGCAAATCGTGACATGCTCATTTGGCGGCGGTTTTCTATTGGTGTGCCGCAAAATTTTGATTTAGCGGCGGTTATACCAACAGTTGCTGGAAACCACCACCAAACCCAATCCCGGCGCCCATATCCATGGCGGTCTGGTTAACCGCCGGCATTTGATTTTGCGGCAGTTTAAAACCGTCGCTAATCAAGAAAAAAACCGCCGCCAATTCTCGTCTCCCTTGTAGTGTTGCTCGCTGTTACGTCCCCTCACTGCGTCATTTCGAAAGAAATCACTATCTTGTCATTTAGACTTTTTTGTATAAAATCTTGCTGTTTTTGTATAGGATAGATACTTGCAGTTCTATTCATATAAAAATTAATAATTAGTTAAAACTATCAGATAGATGAGGAATAGAGTCCCCACGGGGAATGGGACCCTATGAAAAATGGAAATGGGAAGCAATATTTTTCCACAGCAGAAAACAGAGACGGAAATGGAAAATTAATCTGGAGGCGAGGATAGGGAGCAGGAAGGCATCCCCGCCCCCGCCCTGCTCCGTTGACTTCCCTACTCTGATGATGATGACTTCCATTTGATCACCATTTGTGATATGCTTTGCTTCACAACCGAGAGTGATGGATGTCATGATTTTTTCATGGATTAAATATGATATTAATAGGAATCCTTAATTCCAACTAGATAACTTTAATTTATATTGTCATTAAAGATAACAAGTTTATAGAGAATCTTAATATAATTTAAGATTTAGCTAATATATGTATTTAGAATATATATTAATAAAAGTTTTATTTTTTAATAAATACATAATAAATATATTAAATATTTGAATTTTTTATATTTTTAATAAAAAAATTTTAATTTATTATATTAGTGTAGTTCAACGGGTTTCTTCTAAGGTGATTGATATGGTGCCTAAAAAGTGTTTGCCTAACATACTAAAAAGGATTAAAAATCAATATTTAATTTTAAAAGAATAAAAATAAATAATTATTAAATATTCAAAAATTACTCTAAAAAGTAAGTTAGACAAAAATTAAACACCAAATTATAGACACCATAAAATTCACCCATCTTCTAATACTAAGGTTCTTGGAAGCAAAATGCAATGTATAGGCCCAGACCCATCTGTAAAAAATGGGGATTTTATTCAATTATTGATTTTCTTAGATATCATTACTTAATTTGTAGCCATTGACAAGGCTTTTCTAAAAATATTAAAAAAAAAAAAAAACGAGACACCCATGCACACACCTGTGTCAGTAGTAACAGATTCATCATTAACCTCCAACGCTGCACATGGCAATGGCTTAGCATGAAAAAGTATGGAAAAGAGAAGGTTTCATGAAAATGGAAAGAACCTCCAACTTAACCCTAAGTAAGCTTCACCCAGTTATTTTTATCTCTTGTGGTGCGTGGATATTGGATGAAAAAAACCTTAGGATAAAAAATGAGCAATTTCACCTCCATTATTATCTATCCAGCTGGTTATTATACCCCATCATTAAGACACTGACCCCATGGTTTCTTCATTGCCAACGGATCGAAAGTTGACTTACTAGTGGTAATGATTGTCCTATATTCAACATATCAAGTGAAATTAATCACCAAATTAATTATATATATATATATATATATATATATATATATATATATATATAAGTTAAATAATATATATATTTATAAATAAATATATAATAACTGATTATATTAAAATATAAAAATTATTTATTTTTTATAAATATTTTTTTATATACACATAGTATTTTTAGTTCTATATATATTAACTTAACTAAAAAGTTTAAGTAATTCAAAGTTATATATATTTTTTTTACTAAAGTTATATATTTAATCAGCATGTAGTCAATAATTGTAACTTTATTTTTTTTCTCTTTTACAAAAATGAGGGAAAGTATATTAATTTAATTTTAAATTTTAAAGAAAACTTGATAAAGGAATCGACAAAATTTTTTTTAAAGAAAACTTGATAAAGGAATCGACAAAAAATACCTTTAAAAATAAAAATTAAAGTAAATTTTAATAAAGTGCAAGACACCTTAGGTGTAGTGTTTCTTATAACAAAAATACAAAGAACACTACACCTTAGGGGTAGTGTTTCATTTATAAAAAACGATTATTAATTAAATAATATTATTGCTTATGTTAATAAAAGTAGTGTAATTTTTTTTATATTTTTTAATATATTGATGTTTCATCAATTTTTGAATAGTTTTAATTTTAATTAATGTACTAATATTACATCAATTTGAATTGATGTATTGCAATGTTGAGTCAAGATTCGCATATATATTTACCCTTGTGATGATAAACATATTTAAAATTGTCTATTATAACTAATTTATTATTATGACTATTTTAGACTCTGATGAGAAAGCAATAAAAGATGACCAAACAAGCAAGTTAAGTTTGTACAAAACAGCAACAAGTGAAGAATATCATTCTATGATCCGGCCAAACCAATAAAAGATTATATCGCACAAATCATACGAAGAAAATGAAATAATATTTTCTCAATCACAACCAACGGTCTCATTGCAATAACTTCCAACAGTTAGAAGAACAAAAGCGACCCCTCAATGAAGATCAGATCAATATGCTTATATATGATGATTTTGTCCAAAGAAGAAAGCAAGCAAGACATATTGCAATACACACAGTCATAGCACTCAAGTTTTTCTTCCTTGTTCATTAAAGTGTGTTCTATTATTTTATTGTCTAGTTTGATTTTATAGTGAGAGATAAAAGACAAATAGAGATAGTCAACACAAAAACCATTATTGTTCTTGTTTGAGTGTCGAAGGTGTGTACTAATAAAAGTATACATGCGTTCTTTTTTTTCTCTAAGTTGGGTTAATATTTAGAGATGTACTAAACTAGTTATAACCTAAGTGAGTGAAAGAATAGTGTGAATCCTTAAATTGGTAATTATAATTAAGGTTGGTTATAATTAAAATCTCACTATGATTTTATGGTAGAGTACACTTTTTTGTTACAAAACATATTGAACTTTTGCGATAAAATAATTTTCGGTTATAAAATATATTGAATTTTTTCGATAAAATAAATTTTTGTTACAAAATATTTGAACATTTGCGATAAAATACCTTTTCGTTACAAAAAATAAAATTTTTTTGCAACATCCATGTTTTATAATAATAGTTAATTATTGTAATGAAAAAATAACTATTTGTAACAATTTTAAAATTTGATACAAAATTTTTGTTATAAATATTCTATTTTTTTTATAGTGATTTTAGTCCAGCTTTATAATTTTAAGATATATGATTTTATTCTATGTGTGGAGAACTTATTTTTTTGATGTCTTCCTACCAATTTGTGAAGAACTTATAACTAATGTCTAATTATGTATTTTAGTACTTTAGTTGGTGTCAATTTAAATTTAAATGACGACAGTATTATGTGATATTATTTTTTAATTATGCACACGGTTTCCGCAATTTAATTTCTAGCAATTTTTTTTAAATTAAATATTATGTTTGTAGGGTTTTAAAATACCACCAAATGAGCTACTAGTGATTTTGAAAAACTATCACAAATATGTTCATAACATATCAAATTTTAAAAGTTTGTGAAACTCCCAAAAATTTTTTATATAGAAGTTTTAAACCGCCATAAAATAGAGAAAATTTGCCACAAAATAACAAAAATTTTGTAGTGAGCCTTCATAAATTTGAGAAAGATATCTATGCCAAAATTAAGTTCGTTTCAACGTGAAATGTAAAAAAGGAGAAGTAAAAGAGGGAATACAAAAATTAGATTAACAAAAATAGTAATTTAGTCTTTTGTTTTTGTTATCCAAATTTTATTTTAGTGGGAATTCAATATACTCAAGAAGAGGATGAAAATTAAAATCATAATTTTTTTATTCTTAAGAATAAAACTTACTTAAAAATAATATTTTAAACTTTAAATTAAATATAATATTTCCAAAGATACTTAAAAATATTTATTAAATTAATTTTATGGTGTTTATGAGTTGGTGTCTAAATTTTATCTAATTTATTTTTTGTAATATTATTTTAATTTTTAAAATTTATTTATTTTTATATTTTTTAAATTAAATACTGATTTTTTACTTTTTTTTTTAATAAATAAATACCATTTTTAAATAGCATAGCATTCACCATTTTATTAATCCTCCAACCACATAAACCCTTAATGCATACATAGTTGCATTGATAAAAACGTGGCACGAGGGCAAAGAGGTAATGACATTCACGAAGAAATAAAAAACAAAACCTAAAAAACATTCACACAATCACAGTCACACGTAGCGGTAAAAAAAAAACTAGTACAAGAGGAACATGCATGCAAATCCAGGTAGGAATGCGGAAATCAATCCTTAAGGACTGGACCCAACTCCATTTCCATTTCCATTAGGGGAATAAACTTGTTTGATCTGCTGTTTTTCACCGATTGAGAACACCTTCCTCGGCTTTCCAGACCAAATATTAGGATTCATAACCGAGTCATTTTGATTGGAGTGTGAAAGCCCAAGAAGATGTCCTAACTGGTGCATCACCACAGTATCGATGTCAATGATCCGATTATCCTCTTGGGTTGCCCTATTAAGAACTCCCCAATTCTTGTTATCAGCCAAACGAATGTGCCCAATTCTAACAGCAGCAGCAAAGTTGGAAGGAATAAGTTCTATAAGGCTATCGCCCACAACCATGTTGTCCTTGAAGTTGGACAATTCAATCGTGATGTCTGCATAGTCGTGCTCGTCATACCTGATACACAAACAATTAATAAATACAATATGAAATACTTATCATCATAACTAATATTATATTTGTTATGATTATATATACTTAGTAAACAAAAGGCTGTATATAATTAGTTTTGGCATGTATTTTATTTGAGTTTAATCAACTTTTTATTTATTTAAAACACTTTCGTACCTTTTCTCTCTGAGTGGTAGGCTTAGCTCCTGTGACCACCGCCTGAATGAGGCTCTCAACACCTGGGCTAACGGATCTTGGATCTTCGGGTTAAAACGGTAGGTGAGACTGGTGCGGTCAGAGAACCAGTTTCTGCCTTGGGTAGGCGAGAGAAAGTAGTGGAAGCCACCGCAGCGGAACTGCGAAGCACCTGGCTGTGGTTGAGAGCCTACCAGGTCCGGCACATGATTCAATAAGTAATCCCTTGCCTGATCGCGAGCTTTTTGCCTGATTTCCTGGGCGTCTTCGTCGCTGCGGATGGAGTTACGTATGTTTTTAAAGGTACCACCAACGGCTCTTCCAAAACCAGTAAAGAAATTTCCAATGGTAGGTTCCAGCGGTATTGAAAGAGATGAGTCAAGAAGGAGAAAGAAGAATAACAGTGTCAGAAGATGTCTCTTCATGTTGACTCTATTTTGTTTTTGTGGTTTGAGACTGAGGAATGAGGAGTTCTTAGCACATTATATAAAGAATAAAAAGAGTGAGGGAGGAGAAACTGAGAGGGTTGCGCGTGCATTTACTTATGGTGGACTTGCTCATTATTATTCGAGGGTGATTGCTATGGTTTGCTTAATTTGCCAAAAGAGATATATTAGTAATATTTAATAAATTTTAAATATTTAATTTTTTATTTTAAAAAGAAAGTTAAATAATTTAAAAGCCCCTATAAAATTGACTTTATTTGAGCGCAAGATCTGTTAGGCTAGCTTTGGATACACAAATACAATACATATGCGTTCCTATTAAAATAAATTATTAAAATTAATTACTAATATAAATATATATTAAAATATAAAATATATCTTAAAAATAAATTAAACTACATATATTATATATAAATACATAATAATTAATTTTGATGACTAATTTTAGTATATATATAATATTTTTGTTGGACATATTCGATCTTAAAAGAAAATGTTTAGGAAGTAATATTTTATTGAAAAATGATATTTGAATAACAATAGTCAATCTTTTTTAGCTTTAAAGTTATTTATTCATTTTCATTTTCTGAAAGATTTGGGATATATAATAAAAAAATTTCAGAATTTAAAATTGGGAGGTGAGAATGAACATTTGATAATGCTAAGTTATAACAACATATGTTAAATTTAAGAACCAAAAATCAAGGTTTTGTTATGAAATGTTTTCACCTAAAAATAATTATAACCTTGCATTGTTTAATCAACTCATTTTCTCAAGGGTTTTAGACTAACTTACAATTCAACGCAATTATTAGATTCACCTCTCTAACTTTTTAATACACTGGCCTTCCTTTTAATTAGTGTATTTTTCTCAATTGAATTTTTAAAAATAAATGAAAATTAAGTTAAATATTTCATGGATTAGATTTTTCTAGAGTGATGGATGGAAATATATTAAGGGAATATCATTATCTTTGACACATTACCTATATTTTGTTTGGTCCAGAGATTCTAGCAAAATTTTTTAATCAAATAATGGCAAAAAATAATGAACTAAAATATTTTTCCTACTAAAAACAACGTGTCCAAAATGGCATATGTGTCAAATTTAATTTCTTTTAATTATATTATTTATTATCTTCTATATCATGGAAAAAATAACTTGTTAATTTACCATATAGTTTATAATTTAATTAAGGGTCTATACTTAAATAAATCTCTAAAAAATTTTGTATCCAATATTTTTGTCCCTAAAATATTTTATTATGTTAGAATTCTTGAATTTTATAAAAATATGGTATATAAGTTCTTCAATCATATTTTTGAGAACTTATTTATCTAAATAAAAATAATGTATTTGAATAAAACAAAAGTTTATATATTTTATTTTTATAAAATTTAAAAACTTCAACCTAATAAAAAAATTTTAAAGACGAAAATATTAGATGCGAAAATTTCTTAAAAATTTATTTGGATATAGACTCTTCAATTAAAAAATAAATTATGCATATACAATAATTTGCCATCAATCTGCCTATTTAACTTTGGATCACAATTGCGAACCGTTTTAATTTCGAATTAATAGTAAAATATAATATAAATTTGTAATATCAGTATTACTTCCCCAAATTATGACCAGATACTTTGGTTGAAAACTAATGTTAGATACTTAGATGTTCTTAGATCTAATCAATTAACATCAGGAAAAGCCTGCAGCACGACAAAAAGTTTTAACTTTTAACTTTCAATTTAAAGTTTTTTACCCTTTATAAAAGGAGCCTCATGCTACATACGTGCCTCGGTGCCTACATAGCTTCTCTCTCTGTCTCTCTAAATATTTGATTAACAAAAATATTTTAATATTAAATTTTAAAAATAATAAATTTTTAATAATATAAAAATAAAATATTAACTAATAATATTAATAAAAAAGATTAGTCTTCTAACAATTCTCTTAGCTTGTTCTTTTATTTGTGTTATGTAAAACCATATTATACTCTTACTTGTTTCTTTTTTTTCTTTTTTTCGTTCTCTCCTTCTCATTATTATTCTTCTATATGTATTATGTGAATCTGTAATCATAGTTGTCAGAACCGGACCGGATCGGACCGGCCAATTCGACCGGAAAACCAGTAAATCAGATCTTATGCTGATTCGGTCCGGTATTTAGACCGTACAAGGTAGAGAACCGGAACGAACCGGTCAAATCCGGTGTGAACCGGTGGAAACCGGTCAAATCCGATGAAAATCGAACCAGTTTGGGTTGCTCAGTCAACATTGGAGGGAAATCTACAATGGTCCAACGATCTGCAACTCCACCGTGCTCTAAACCCTTCAGCGCTGCCAAGTGTCAAATTTGTGATGATTTTTAGAAAATTTTCCAAAATGCTCTCAATAGGGTTCGAACCCCTTCCTCGAGGATAAAACATGCACGCTTCTACCACCAAGCTGAAATTTTTTTCATTAATTAATATACAAATTATAATACATATAGAATATTTTCTTTTCACTTATATTCAATTTATTTTAGTTTCAAAGTCACTCATTTTTAAATCAATTACATTTTATTTGACTATAAATTTTATTAAATATATACAAATTAAAAAGATAAACAAATTAATCACAATTTATTTTTCTTTATGATTATATGATATCAATTAATATTAATTTTTTAATATATTATTTTATTTTTTGTCTTTATATAAGGTTGATAGTTGAAAATTGTTAGATGATATTTAATTAAACTAGTCAAATAATTAAATTTTATATAATTATTTAATTATACCGAGTTAACCGGTTCGACCAATAACCCATCGGTTGAACTTAGTGACCCAATAACTTTACCGGTTCGATTACCGGTTCGGTTCTGACAATTATGTCTGTAATAATAAAGTAAATACAATACGTTCTTTTTCTAACTAATCAGATGGGTTTTTGAGAACATTAAATATTGAATTCTTAATTTAATCTTTCAACAATTTACTTTCGGCAGTCCATCATTATGTATAAGTCATTGGATTCTTTCTTTCTATCTTTAGTAGTTTATCATTGCTAGCGCGTAAATTCTGTCTTTTCTAAATTCTACAATTATTGACGGTGGCCTTCATCAGTAAAAAATCACATGCCATTAATATTGTCATATTCTTTAAAAATTAATCAAACACTACCTTAGCTTTCACCTTGCTTCCCCATAAAGAACGACACGTATTTACACGCTCCAAATTCCAATGCTGCACTTGCTCAATATTTAGGTGCTTGCTATGATGGTTATATATAATTATTTAATTTATTAAAAAATTAATATTTAATTTAATAATATAAAAATAAAGAATTTGCTATTTTTATTGTTTACAAAAATGGCTTAACATGAAAATGCATGGAAAAGGGAGCGTTGCATGAAAATGGAAAGGACTTCCAACGTTATTTTTCTCTCTTGTGGTGCGTGAAGACTGAAAAAAAATCTTAGGAAAAATAATGAGAAATTTTACCTCTATTATTATTTATCCAGCTGGTTATTTAATTTATACACCATCACCGAGAGCAATTCTAATGATATTTATTCTAAGTTTTCTTTTTAACATAAAGATATTTTTTATTATAATATCTTTTGTCTGAAACAATATTTAAAAAGTGTTACTTAAAAATTAAAAAAGAGTTACTTTTAATTTATAACAACACTTTTAGACTTAAAACAATATTTTAGGAGGACTTTGTAAATACAGCCATCGTATTAAGTCAAAGCAATGTTTTTTTGCTTTAAAAACAATGTTTTTGAAAGCAACTCTTCAAAAGTATTGTCTATTCTAAAACAAAAACAACGCTTTTGATCAAACTCTAATGCAACACTTACTAAGCATTCTCTTTTTTATTAATTTTTCAACTAATAAAAAACGTTACCTATTCTATTAGTATAGCAACCCTAGACAGCATTGCATATTGCACTCAACTATGGCATCAGTTTAAAAGCATTGCCATTTCTATTATTCCTAAGGCATCTAGGCGTTGCCTCTTCTATTATTATTATTATTATTATTATTATTATTATTATTATTATAGAAAATATTTTTAAAACAATTGCTTTTTCTTGTGATAGTACTAGGTACATTTAGCCACTATTCTTGTATTAGTGCGAAGTACTAGAATACATTCGCTACAAAGGAAGCAGGAAATTGCGGCGGTTATTGGAGTGATTTGCGGTGATTTTAAGCCGCTGCGTAACTGGATTCCATCGGTTTGTTAAGTGTTGCCTATTAGGAGGTGGTTATATGATTTTGTGGCGGTTCTCAGGAACCGCTGGCACAACCACCACAAAACCCGGCAATTTGCGTCGCAATATTTAGCGGTGGTTTTAAACCGCCGCGATCTGGACAACAGTGATCCACACGAAATGTTCGGCGGTTTGAAACCGCCACTGTTTAATGGCCACGATTTTGTTCAAATTTAATCACTGACGGTTTGAAAACGTTGCTGTTTAACGGCTAATGTTTTTTGAAATGTAATTGGCGGCGGTTTAAAACAGCTGCTGTAACAGCCCAGACCACCCGCTAGCACGATATTGTCCGCTTTGGCACACAAGGCCTCACGGTTTTGCCTTTGACGATAGGGATGCTAGCCGAAGCCCCCCACACTCACTCGTCAAAACGCGTCATGCTAGGGAGAGGTATCCACACCCTTATAAGGCATGCTTCGTTCCCCTCCCCAACCGATGTGGGCCTTACAATCCACCCCCCTAAGGGAGCCCAGCGCCCTCGCTGGCACATCGATCCGGGTTCTGGCTCTGATACCATCTGTAACAGCCCAAACCACTCGCTAGCACGATATTGTCCGCTTTGGCACACAAGACCTCACGGTTTTGCCTTTGACGATAGGGATGCTAGCCGAAGGCCCCCACACTCACTCGTCAAAACGCGTCATGCTAGGGAGAGGTATCCACACCCTTATAAGGCATGCTTCGTTCCCCTTCCCAACCGATGTGGGCCTTACAATCCACCCCCCTAAGGGAGCCCAGCGCCCTCGCTGGCACATCGATCCGGGTTCTGGCTCTGATACCATCTGTAACAGCCCAGACCACCCGCTAGCACGATATTGTCCGCTTTGGCACACAAGGCCTCACGGTTTTGCCTTTGACGATAGGGATGCTAGCCGAAGCCCCCCACACTCACTCGTCAAAACGCGTCATGCTAGGGAGAGGTATCCACATCCTTATAAGGCATGCTTCGTTCCCCTCCCCAACCGATGTGGGCCTGAATTTTCAAATTTCTAATGGCTAGTTCGTAACCGCCACTATTTTCCGGTTGAATGGCCGCAAAAATACTGTACTTTACACGGGCAAACCACTCTGCTTTTTATTTTAATGTACATTTTTTTTCGTTTTTTTTTTAATCCTTCTTAATATTAGTAAGTTAAATTATTTTATATCCCAAAAAATAAATTGCAAGGTAAACGACAATAGCAAAACCATTAATTTAATTAATATAATTATTCAAATATCAACAAACTGTACTCCTTACTAAGAGTTGCATAATCAAGAACATAAAAGTCTATAACTGAAAGAAGAAAAGGTTCCATAATCCTAAGATCTACTTTCTATTCTGTCCCTCCAATGCACCCATCCATGCAGCGACGTCTGACGGCAGCTTCCTACCTTGCCCTTGAAGTAGACATATCAAAGCACTTTCCATTGCCTGCATCCTGACATTTCTAGCTGCTACTTCATCCTCCACTGCCTGTCTTTTCGTCTTCTCGGCTGCTACTTCATCCTCCACTGCCTTCCTTTTCAATTTCTCTGCTGCCAACTCTTCTTGTAGTTCAAGTAGCACCCTTTGAGTTTCCTCCCTTTCAAAATCATTGATCGGCTCATGGGAATTCATACCGAATACTTGACTAGAAGTTGGCCCCAACCCCATGCCACGCATCCTACCCGGGTGCTCCTTTCCAAGAGCTTGAGCAAGCGAATCATTTTGAGACAACAGTCTAGAGGATTCATCACGTTGCTCAATAGCCTCAATTCTTTTCTACACACATAGATTAGCAATTATAAGCATTTATTAGCAAGTCGCTAACCGCACAAACTTCCAATAAAATTTTAAAAACTAAAACATAGGAGACACTACTTCCCGATTCTCAACACATTACTTACTCCGATAACACGAGCTGTATCATGGATATAGGTCCCATTAGATCTTTTGTGCGTTAAGAGATACAATTCTCCTCTACCAACTCTCCTCCCTTGTCGTTCTGACTATACCAATAACCATGACAAAGTATTAAGTATAAGAACAGATAATTCAAAAACATTCCCAAAATTGGATTACCTCTTCTTCTCCGTGCCTAGCCAAGCTTTTCGATCCGCCGGTGTGGGTGTAAAGCTGCTTTGATCGATTCTCAGCATTTTTTGCACAAATCGCCATGCCAACAAATTAAGAGTTACTGGACACTAATTTTGACTAACTCAATGTGACATAAATAAACTTTTTCTGTTATGAAACAAAACTATATGACCTGTGTCTCGTCGCTATGGCGATAATTGAGAAACCATCTCCAATGGTCCTCAGTAATTCCATCTGGGCGGTTTTCAATATTTTCTTCAAGTGAAAGTTCTTCGTCATAGAAGCGATGGTATAATCTGTTCCTCGTTTCCTTCCAAGCCCTTCCTAGCATTTTGAATATTATACGCTTTATAATTCCTCTACTATCTTCTTCAAAATGGAATATTTCTTGCAACATTAAAATTAAGCTGTGAGTAGTGTTCAAAGTATGAGTTTGGAATGATACGAAGAAATAAAAATAACATTTTACCTTTACTATTTCATTATAGACCTTGTCCCTGGTGCGAACCTTTCTCTAATCCCCCTCGCAGATTGAGAATTTAGTGTAGCCAAATCCTAGCAGTCCCATAATGCCACTCAGGAGACCTGTTTCATCCCCAACTGGTTGTAGTGCACTGTTAAACCTGAGTATGACCTTTCTTCCGTTAGGTGGCTTCATAACTTTTTTCACACTCAGTTTGACCTGTTTGATTGTGCCATCAGATTCTGTAAAACATATTAATTCTTAGTTAGCTACCACTGGAGTCAAACTGCGAATACATCATAGAAAAATAGGGCAATGAATACATGAAGAATTAAATAAGTTCTCTTATACCAATTATTTTAACATCCCAAAATTCTGTGGTCTTGCGTCCCTTGCGCTTCTGAGCACCCGATGCAGCAAAAAGGTTATCAACATGCTGGTCAAAAGAATCTACCTCATCTGTCTCTGGGTCTACCTCTTCGGCGTTCGGCTCCGAGTTCTGAACATCATTCATGGAAGCCTGTGGAGCAGGCAGTGGTTCGGTTCATGGCGGACGAAAGGGGCATAAAGACGAGGATGTGGAGGCACTATTGCCACTGAGCGGTAGAATTGGGCAGTCCGCTCTCTGTGAAGTTGAAGCCGCATGACCTCCCACTTGAGGCTGCTGACATGCTGTGTCTACACAGACTTTCTTCGTGAAACGACCTACCAGAGGCATCTTTCCCAACTGCATTCGTTAATAATAATTAATATGTACATAATAATATAAATTAACATTCCAAAAGGCCACCGGCATACCCCAGTTACATCAGTACATGAGTTGAGAGACCATATTAATAAAGAAATCAAACATGTGGGGCATAAAAAAAAATTGATGTATTCACAAGTTCTCTATAATGCCTAGAATCAAATTATTAATTTATGTTAAATATAATTATTTCATGTTAAATATAATTATTCAATTATTTATGTTAAATATAATTGTTCATGTACCATTTTTATTACCCGAATATAGCTTAGATAAAAAAATTAGTAAGCCGAAAATAGCGCAGTAATAATAATTGAATTATACATCATAATATAAATTATGATCTTTCCCAACTGTATTCGAAAAATACAAGAGTACATGAGTACATCAGTTAAGAGAGTATATTAACAAGAAAATCAAATATGTTAGGCATAAAAAAAATTGACGTACTCACAATTTCTCTATAATGCCTAGAACCATAATAATATTCTGCACTATTGGAAGTTAATTTTAAGCTTGGGACTTATGAGTAGCATGTTTAACAAATTGAAAAAACATCATACTTAGTTATAATAGAATAGAGTTTCATAAAAGTTGCAATCAATGAGTTGAACCAAGATGTTGAAGCTTGGATCATTTGTAGGCCTACTTTAGATTTAGATAATCAAACATGAATTTCTATGGACAATCAATTTAATCAAAGATTTGATAAGATTGCTAAGGGTTCCATTCAGTCTAAAGAATTTCTAGGGACCCTTACATACTAAATGCAAACTAAACATATTGTCGTTAATAGCATTGCCTAAGTTGGATGCTGTGAATATTGAAGGGAGGATCTAGGATTAATCATGCTTACCTGCAGTGGGATGACTGGAGTGAGGGTGAGAGAGGAACCACCGGGGATTGGACGGTGAGAGAAGGGGCTCCAAGACGCTGGCAAACCGCAGAGACGGATATAGAGGAGAGGGAACGGGACGAAGCAAGCTATAATAAGGATTATTGGTATTAGGGAAAAAATAAGGATTTAAGGGGCGGTGGCTTATCTAATTTAAAACAAGTTTAATTACTCGTGTCATGCACGTGATAAGATTGAAATTATAATTTTAAATTATTTTTTTAAAATTAATTTGAATTACAATAATTTAATTAATAAAAAAATAATATGTTATGCATTATTTGATTTTTTTTTAATCTAGTGTTAATTAGATTAACTCTAAAATAGTTATTAATCGATTTTAATAATCTACTTTCTTCAATAAATCAAACATATATACTGATCATAAATATAATATAGTAATAGTCAAATCTACCAACAAATATATTGGCTATTATCACAATATAAAACAAATTAAATATAAAGGCTATTAGCACTTATAAATCTATACAATTGCACTGTCTTTGATTTGTGCAAGGGTTTACTTATCAAATAAACTTAAAACATGAACAAAAAATATTTATAAAATGAACCTAGCATTACTTGAAAGAATAATAAAAAATAATCAACTTACCTTATCATCCATGAGAATCATTTCTATGTAAGTCATCTTATTCTTGTCAAATTTGGATGGGACTTTCCATAACCTTATAATTCTTACTTTTATTTTTCAAACTTTTTTATTACATAATCTATCATAGGTAATACTGTTGATAGAATCGTAGTTAGTAGCCCTTAGATATGAGAAATAATAAACAGAAGAAGATCTATATTTGGGTACGAATTTTCTAGATGATAAATAATTGTAACAATTTACTATTAATCCTTATATATTATTTATATACACTAATTATACATGGTAATAATTAGCAAATATTTTCAATGGAGATACTTGCTACAATTAGATGAAATTTATGCCATTATATTTTATTAATCTTTATGATTAAGTCAATAAAGATAGTTACTCAATATATATGTTATCGACATTAATTATATGCCAATATATTTAGGAAAGAGTTAAAAGAGGAGATATAAATATATATAATATTATTGCTATATAGGAAGCATACATAAATTACTACATTTTTTTATTATATTATACAACTTAAAATTATAGTATCATGTTATTATTAATTCTAGATACTTGCTATAATTATATCAAATTTAATTATGACTCTAAATAAATAAAATAGATAACATTCAATATTAATTTTTTCTTTTTTACATTCAATATTTACTGTAATTATAAAAAGTAAAATAATTAATAAAAAAATATGAGCAAAAAATAAAACATATTAATCAAAATTCAATTTGTTATCTAATTAATTTTGTATCCATACAATATAACTTTACGAAAATGTTATGAATCATAACCTTTTTTATTCTATAAAAAAATACTATATGTAGCATTTAGTAGTACAAAAATAATTATAAAAATTAATTATTGATATTGATAATAATCACAATTGATTATTGATACCCTAATTTTTTTAAAATATATTTTACCTTTTTAAAATATAATGCATGTACCGTGTAGACCTTTATTATTATTATTATTATTATTATTATTATTATTATTATTATTATTATTATTATTATTATTATTATTATTATTATCAAATTAAATGGGTCACTATTAATGTGTGCATTAACTATCTCCTAATAAAATTATTGCACTTAAATGAGAATTAGAACTATATCAGTTGATATAATTAAAATGATTAAAAATATCGATGATTGATAAGTAATTCAATAACGCATTAAATATTGATTTGATATAATTATAATGAAGATATTTTATTAAATTAATATAATCATGCATTATTCATGAGCTAATTGTAATATAATTAGAATCAATTTATTTGAGAGAAAAAAAGAGTTCATGTGTAATTTCCAAAAATTATAATAGCTTTTTTATTTATGTATACGAATATATTAATTTTGTTAAATAATTCTCTCTCTCTCTATATATATATAATATACATAAATAATTATTTATATATATATAAATAAATAAAATATATGAACTATATTTTGTTAAACTTCATCTTATCGGTTATTAAAAACATTTAAATCACATGTGTTAATTATTTTTTTGTTATAATTATTTCACTTTATATATATGATTATTTTTTATTCAACAATCGTGCAATAATTTTTTATTTTTCATATGTATATATATTTCTCAATTTCGACTCCATTCATACGCATATTAACAGTTTTTTTCTAATAGTGATGTTTTAATTCAATTTGAATTACAATTACAATTAATTGATTGATAAAAATTATAATAAATTGTATGATATTTAAATAATTAACCAAATCAATTAGTTGATATAATTAATTTATTATAATAAATTAAATTTAATGAGTTAAAAGAAATAAATAAAAAAAACACCATCAGAAACATGGCACGATATTTTTATTATTAAGTGCAGAAATTTAATTTTTATATAATATAATAGATATTTACAGATTATTATATTAAATACAGACTAAAAAAATACACTAAACAAAATAAAAGTATCAATGGTAAAATATAACCTAAAAATCACTTAAATTAAAAAATAACCTATGATGAATTATAATAAATCTATATATGAGGAGTAAAAGTAAAATAAATAATTAAAAATAAAGTAAAAATAGAAATTAAAAAAATAAAAGAAGATAAAAAATATATTGCAATAGAAGATTAATATAATTAATTAATACAAAGGATGAAAGAGAAAAATCAAAATATAATCTTATTAAAAAGATTTCAATAAAATATTTTAAAGAAGAACCTATTAATCAACTTTTATAAAAATATTACAAAATATTTAAATTATATTTAAATAAAATAATAATAATACCATAAGAATTATTAATCAAAATAAATAAAAAAATTAACATAAAATAAAATTATAGAAAAATATTAGCAAAATTAAAATAAAAAACAAAAATTATAAATTATAAATATTTTACATGAAATACAGAATAGAGAAGGAGAAAAGGGATATATAAAATAATAAGATAATAAATTGAATGAATTGAGTTCATTTATTTCATTGCTTTATATATTATTTATTAAATAATTTAATGTTTATATCAATCAAATTAAATAATAAATTAGTTATAATTAATTTGGTTTAATGAATAAAAAAATTAAAATAATTTGATATTTACTCTAATTAAATTAAATATTTGAAGTTATGATTAATGTAATTTAATGAATCAAATAAAATATTAAATGATGAAATATTTATCCTAATCAAAATCAAATTACACAATTGATTAGTTATAATTAATACAATTGAATGAATCAAACACATTAAATTGAAAAATAATTTAGTTAATTTGTATCTTAAGGACACATTTGTATCTATATGATAATGTTCTAATATTTTAACATACTTTAAATCATATTATAAATTTATATATCATATTATAATTTTAAGTTAATTCCTTAAACACATTATAACATAAACCGTCTAAAAAGATACACCAAATTAACGAATATCACATGGGTCACAACATACACTCTAAATTGTCACAATATTTTAAATAAAAAGAGCATCAATACAGAGAAATCAATGAATATATATAACTAAAATAAAGAGCAACGAAGAGACACACAAATAAAATAAAATAAAATAAAGAAAATCAATAAAAATATTAACATATAAACCACATACACGAACAATGTATATATTAATTGTGAATCACAAAAAAAAAGACAATATATATATGAATAGAATATTACAAAATAAAATTATTGTAAGATTATTTAAAAATAACATAAAAATGACACATTTTTTTTTTTGTTAATCAAAAATTAAAAAAAAAGTGTGCACCTAATAATAAGCAATTAAAATAAACAAAAATTTTAAAAAATATAAAAAATAAAATATATAAATAAAGATAAAAGAAACAAAAATTTAATAAATTATAAAAATTGTACCTAAACACGAGAGAGAGTGGGAGAGAGGGAGGGAGGGAGAGAGAGAGAGAGAAAAGGAGAACGAGTAAAAAATATTTGATCTGGTATATAAATAGATGGTATTGAAAAAATAAACTAATTAAATTAATTCATATATTTCTTTATCATATTTATTATTTATTAAATAATTCGATATTTACTCCAATCAAATCAAATAATTAATAAATTCATATAAATTATAATAAATGATGAGATTTGAATGTCTAATCAAATTAATTAATTGATATAATTAATTAATTATAATTAATTTGCTATAACGAATTAAATAAAATAAATTAGGAAACACCTTAAGAGCATGTCGTATCAGTTCTGTTATTAAGTGCAAAAATATAATTTTTATATAATAAAATAGATATATAATAAATATATTTTCTTAAATTAGTATAATTGTGCATTATTCATTAAATATTAATTGTAATATTGTAATATAATTATAATAAAAATATTTTTCTAAAATAAATTTATTTAGAGAAATATAAATTGGTTATTAATAACCGGTGTCATTATCATATAATTATCATATTATATTATTATTATATATTATTATTATTATTATTATTATTATTATTATTATTATTATCAATATTATTAAAATGATTAAAAATATTTTCGATTGATAATTGATAAGTAGTTTAATAATACATTAAATATTGATTTTATATAACTATATATAATAAAGATATTTTTTAAATTAGTATAATTATGTAATATTACTTAAATGCTAATTATAGTGTAATTATAATAAAGATATTTTTATAAAATAAACTTAGAAGCTAAAATAGTGTATTCATTCTGACAGAAAAATAGATTCATGAGAAATCGACACCTCACTTCCATTAGTCGGGAGAAAAATCCAGTTTTAGTATATTAAGTAATAGAATTTTAATAATAATACACAGATAATTAAAATAGTTTATATACGGGTTTTTCAAGTTATTATTATTATTATTATTATTATTATTATTATTATTATTATTATTATTATTATTATTATTATTATTATTATTATTATTATTATTATTATTATTATTTTGTAACGTTTGTCGGTTAGAGTGTAAATTTAAATGAGTTCTTTTACATAGATCGATAAAAAAAATCCTACTAAAAAAAAACTCTCACACTCCAACAAATATTTGACATGTGAAATGTCAATAAAAAAATTAAAATATATATATGAAATGATCGTTGTATTATATAAATATATATTATGACCATTACATATTACATACAAATGAATTAAAAAATATGTTACACATAAATAAATTAGAATATATGTTACATACATATTATATGTGTGTTAATTGATTTTGTAAATTAGTTTAATTATATTTTTTAAAGCAAGTTATGTATTTAAATATTTGGAAATTAAATTTATTAGATTAAAATTTTAATACTACAGACGTTTTTGAAACTTTTTTATATCTATAAAAATTGCTATAGAGTATAGTAGTTTTAAAATTGAACGTAAACCGCTACAAGGTATAGTAGTTTACGTAGATTTGTGTGCTAGGTAGAAACCGTTATAACTAATTGCAGTTTTTTTCAGGTTGTAATTTTTTCAGAAACCATTACATTTATAACGATTTTCTCTCTAACATGCAAATCCATGTAAACCGCTATATTCTATAGTGGTTTATGTTCAATCACTACAACATTTTGGGTCTATGGCCACGGTTTTTTTGGTCACGGTAAAAAACCGTGACCATAGACCCTCTATGGTCACGGTTTTTTAGGGTGACCAAAAAAAAAAAGCTCTGGTCACGGTTTTTTTGGAAAGGGTGACCATAGAGTACCTATGGTTACGATTTTTTAAAAAATGGTGCCCTAAAAGGGTCTATGGTCACGGTTTTGAAGGGTGACCTAAAGGGGTCTATGGTCACGGTTTTTTACAGTGACCAAAAGGGGACTATGGTCACGGTTTTTCAAAAAAGGGTAACCTAAAAGGGTCTATGGTCACGGTTTTCGGGGGTAGCCTAAAGGGGTCTATGGTCACGGTTTTGGGGGGTGGCCTAAAAGGGTCTATGGTCACGGTTTTTGAGGTGACCTAAAGGGGTCTATGGTCACGGTTTTTTACAGTGACCAAAAAGGGGCTATGGTCACGGTTTTTTAAAAAGGGGTGACCTAAAAGGGTCTATGGTCACGGTTTTGGGGGGTGACCTAAAGGGGTCTATGGTCACGGTTTTGAGGGTGACCTAAAAGGGTCTATGGTCACGATTTTGGTGGGTGGCCTAAAAGTGTCTATGGTCACGGTTTTTGGGGGTGGCCTAAAAGAGTCTATGGTCACGGTTTTTCAAAAAGGGTGACCTAAAAGGGTCTATGGTCACGGTTTTGGGGGGTGACCTAAAGCGGTCTATGGTCACGGTTTTAAGGGTGGCCTAAAAGGGTCTATGGTCACAGTTTTGGAGGGTGGCCTAAAGGTGTCTATGGTCACGGTTATTTACAGTGACCAAAAGGGTCTATGGTCACGGTTTTTCGGAAGGGTGGCCTAAAAGGGTCTATGGTCACGGTTTTGGGGGGTAGCCTAAAGGTGTCTATGGTCACGGTTTTTTACAGTGACCAAAAAAGATCTATGGTCACAGTTTTTCGGAAGGGTGGCCTAAAAGGGTTTATGGTTACGGTTTTGGGAGTGATCTAAAGGAGTTTATAGTCATAGTTTTAATCATTTGAGTTTTAATTAATTAAAATTTTTAAGTATTTTTTATTATTTTAAATTTTTTTTTAAATTAAAAAGTTTTAATAATTAAAAACTAATAATAATTTTATATAATTTACTTTAAATATTAAAATTTTATATCTAATTTTATAAATATAAAATTAGGTTGAATACTATTAATAATTTTAAATTAAAAAATAATTTAAAACTTTTTAAAATGATTGTAGAATATTAAAATAAAAGATTCATCATATCGTAATTAATTTAAATTATTTGAGTGGTTAATTTTATTTGTTTATTTAAATGCGTATGATAAATTAATTCTTGGTATGTTAGATAAAATAAATTTGTAAAAAATAAAAATATAAGGCTCATTATATATAATATATCAATTTTATTATCTTAATTTAAAAAAATTAAAATAAACTCATTTTCTTAAGCTACTAGCGTGATAACCCGTGCAATGCACGGGATACACGAAATTTAAACTTTTTTAAAAAAAAATACTAAGAATATAATTAAAATATATTCTATACAAATAGATATGTTGTATTAAGTTTGAATAATTACAAAATTATTATTAGACTAAAATAAAAAATAGATTACAACAATTATTCAATATGTCAATAAATATATAACATATTTTGTAAGATAATAAAAGTTAATAAAATATTCAAACAATTTATAAACACTAAAAAACAGAACAGAAAAAAAAAAGTACAATAGAGATGTAGTTTACTATTACATATTATCTTAAGAACAAATAACATTAGGATACTTACTATTACCAAAACAAAATATATATATAACATATATAAATTTGTTCATTAAACAAAAAATAAAATATCTTCAAGACAACTTAACATATAATTTACAATATCCATCAAATAGAGTTATACATAGGAGGCCTAACAACGCTGAATCGATAACTCTATCTGGCGGTTAGCTATCGAGCTAACTTTCAAAGTAATGGTATCACCCTCCTTTAAATTATATGTTCTACAACATTCACTCCACCCGACCCCAAATTTCCATTCTGTACGTCTTCCTCGACTCTTCAGTAAGTGAAAAAAAAACTCATTCTTCTCAACATTGGAATCTGGACCAATGATCGTCCAAATCGAACCATCTCCATATGGTTTAAGATACACAGCAAATTTTGAAGCCAAATACTGCAACAAATAATTCATAGTTAACATAAACATAATATTTTTATACACAATGAATAACAGATTTAGCAAGAACATCCAATAAGTTTGTAGAAAAAAAAAAGAAAACAGTATTTAAGATCAACTTACCAATCTAGACTGTCCAACATCCCAAGCTGTGATCTTCTTTTCATAAGAAATCTCTGGAGCATATCTAATTCAAGATAATATGAACTTAATCATGAGAGTAAAAAATAAAAAGCTATCAAACGATATTAAAATACAAAAGAAAGGAAAATAGTTACATGTACCATTACCTAGGATCAGGCAATTGGTTTGACACATTAACGTGTTCATCAACTTCCAATGATAAACTGCTGCCACTAGACAAATTTATGGGATTATATGGATTATCCCCAACCAGTGACCCATGTTGATCATTCTCTTCATCACCATCCGATGAAAACCGTTCATCCGATGGTTCAGACCCAGACAGAACAATGACATCAGCTGATGAGTCTTCTTCCATCCTGGTATACTTTATGTGGAAGACTCTTGACACATTATCAAGTGTCTCAGGGTCCATTAGCTCAGGAACATAGCAATCAGGATCAAGGTGAACTTGGATGGGTTGGTTGTCTTTATCAAACAATGAAATAAAAAAAATTCCAAAACCAACGTACCTAAATTGAACACATGCCGGTTTATCGCTAAGATAGAAAGTTCTAATCATTTCAAATGAGTACTCAGTTATCAGCAACTGATCATTCTTTTTGATCACCTCCAAGGACAAACAATTATCTAACTCGTCAACCACATAGAATATTGGCCCGAATCCTTCCCCATGAGTTGAAACAAAATTTGAGGGAAGAGCTCTATCACCCTATATTCAAATTTGTTAACAAAGTTAACTCTTGTAACTAAACATACTAAAAAAGCTTCACATAATCTTACCTAATTATTTAGCAAATAGAGGTATTTTAAATCTACTATTATTACCAACTGAGCAACACAAGAATGGCATTTGGAATTTCAAGAGTGGCAAGTATGGGAAGCACTTAATTGATATAGACACATGCATAAAGTACTAAAAACTATAATTCTCACCCAAAAGAGCAAAAAAAATGCATGAAATTGGAGAGACAGATGAAAATGTTGATTAATTATCGTTTATGATTTTAACAATAAATTAAAACCAACCTGTTGAGGTTCAGAATCTGAGCGTTCATGAGGAGTGAAAATACTCCCTTCTCCAACACTCAATTTCATTATGATTCCTTCCCTTTTCTTCTAACTTCTAACTCTCAGCCATTTATATATAAGTTTTAACATCCATAGGTATATAAAGTTAAAACAAAAAATGGTCCAACATGATGAAATTTATATTATATCTTTTCTAACATGTGTTTGCTAGAATATATATTACGAAAATTTGTGGGAACTGTTAATTAAATAAAATGAAGTGATGATAAGGGTATAGATGGCCATTCTTTAAAAAGTCTATAGCTTGTGAATTAAAAAAAGAAATATGAAAATATTTACTAATTAAAATAAATTAACCAACAAAATTATGAATGAAAAGTTAAAAAAAATTTAGTGCTGATTATTATCTCATTAAGTCATTAAGATTAATATGACACTCAACTAAATTCAAAACCATCGATTTAAAAATAAAGAACCTTTTTTTGTCTACTGTATTTTTTAGTTCATCCGATTAAAAATTAATTCATTATGAATTTAAATTTTATTTAAGAATCGACCATTAATCAATAAATTATTATATACACAGAAAAAATCAAATTCTAGTTCAGTAAATGAACTAACATCATAATGAGAAGAAAACTTTAGAATAAATAATTGAGTAAATTCTAGTTCAGTAAATATCTCAATGAATTTAAAAAAAATACATAGAAAAACGACAAAGGGGCAAAGCAATCAGTCTCACAAATGAAGAAAATAATAGAAAATAACAAATTAAAGAACATAAAGCCAAATCAGTAATCTAATTAATTGAGATTGACACTACTCTACAAAACTGCACATTGGCCATTATATCTCATTACCTGCTGATTGAGATCGCAAAATCTGAAAACCAGTTCTTTTTCGCTAGGCCAATATACCTGGGTTGCTAAAAACCTCCTATTAACATATAAAGGCACGATTAGAATTTAAGACTGAGACTTATAACCAAGAAAACAACTAACTAAGTATAGAAAAAAAATTGTAACAAACTAAAAGCACAATAATGAAAAATACCCAAGAGACCACATTAGAAAACTAACAAAGATATTGTATAAATTACAACAACTTCTGAAATCTAGCCCACATACAAATGAGAGGCCAATAAAATTAAATTAAAACATGAAAAATATCTGAATAAGAATTTAAAAAAAAAACACTATAGATGGCATTACATCGATATTGAATTCACATTAAAATTTTCATAACTTAATATGAAATATATTTAATGGAAAAACAAATGAGAGTTCAATTGAATTGAAAATGCAGCAAAGAGAACATCTTCTCTAATGCTCAGCACCATACCTGTTTGGATCTTCTCTATTAGCATCCATGGCCATTCAGACTTGTCAAATAGAGAGGCTTGATATAAAGATTTAAGAAGAAATAAAGGACCCTGTCTCGTACTACAAAAGAGAGCATTATAATAAAGTTAACCCTAACAGAAAATTTCAACAAATTCAAGAAAAACAAGCGATAAAATTGAATAAACAAAACTTAAAGAACAAAACACAAAGCATGTCATTTGTAGCACCTTAAATCATGTAGGAAAGTGAAGATATTTAAGAATTTTCACATAGAAACAAAAGCCACAATAAAACATTAAAACTGATAACAAATAAGATAAGAAAATAGCAACACTAACACTCAGGACATGCGAATTACTAAACTCAATTTATGTTTCTAGTGAACATCATATAAAACTTTTAATTTAAGCAAAGTTCAGAAAGCATCTGAACCAGCATGATTAAATTTATCCATTGAACAGTTAAATCCAAGCAATCAAGCATTGTCTGGGCATTCGAGCAAAAGAAAGAGTGAAAAAGAACATTTAAATCACACCAACAACACAATAACACCAATTGAAACATTTAAAAAGAAAACAACCAAAAAGAATATCTAAAAATCACCAAGGCTGAAAACAATAATTTGATATCAACGAATTAAAAGATAAGGTTTCAGGAAAATGAAAAAAAACCCAAACCAAAGAACATTCAATCACAGTTTAAACCAAAATTCAGAATCTCCTCAAATTGAAGCGGCAAGCACCCTAAAAATCAAAGAACCAAAAAATAATTTTCAAATAAAGATTCAGATCAGTTGAATCAGTGTTCACAGAGGTTCACTATTTCAGTAACACAGTTTCACTATATAACAGTTAACAGAGTTTCACTATACCAGACTTCAATCATAAATTGATAGTTAACAAAAAAAGGTTACCTACAGAACATGCAAGAGACTGTGGTCGCGGAGAGAGAGAGAGACACCGAGAGACAGAGACAGAGACACCCAGTGACCAAGGGAGACAGAAACACCGAGAGAGACAGAGCATGCAAGAGTGCTCGAGTAGACGATGGCTTCGAAACTTACGATGGCCACCGCGCGATCGAGGCTTCCAAGGTTGCGATGGCTGCTTCGCGATCGAGGGGAAGTGAGCGCGCAGACGATAGCTGTTCGAACGAACAATGGCGGCGGCAGGAGGTGGTTACTGAACGAAGCTGAGGCGCTCTCTGGAGCTCGATGAGATTGAAACGGCGTCCTGGACTCTGGAATGCTAGGTCTGGGACGGGAGCATGAAGTTAGGGCTTGCTACTTGTCTCACTGAGTAGAACCGCAGCGTTTTGCTGCCTAGAAAGTTTTATCCTTTTTTTTTATGAAAAAAATATCTAAATATACACTATTAAAGTACTAACATAGATAATTTAGATATATCAATAAAAAATTAATAAAACCAACTAAGTATTTGAGTATTGGATCACTACTAAATCGAAAAAATAAAAAAGGATGAATAATATTTTTATTTACTTTTAGTAGAGTTGATATATTTTTAATAATAAAAGTAAAATTTTATTAAAATTTTGTTTGAAATATATTTTCACATGATAAATAATAAGAAATACACATAACCAATTTCACTAAAAAATATCCTTTTACATGAGATATCTAAATCTAAATATAAAATTATAACACAATTTAAAGAAATACATTTTTAAATGATTTCACTAAAAATATCCTTTTACATGAGATATCTAAATCTAAATATAAAATTATAACACAATTTAAAGAAATACATTTTTAAATGATTTTGGAATTCATTATCTAAATTATGGTAACAACATATATATAATATATATATATATATCTATATATATTATATATATATATATATATATATATATATATATATACCAAACAAACCCCACATCTATATATAACGATATACAAATTTAAGCAAACAAAGAGAACAATCCAAAATATCACAACTCCAAAGAATGAGTTGATAATTACATACCAAAATAGATCCATTGACAATATAGTTAACAAATTTCCCAAGTACTTAACACAACTAAGCAAAATTCTAACAATTCTTCAGAGTCTTGCAATGATATTATAGATATCTATATAATTATATATTGTAATGTAAGAAAAAAGCCACTACACTCATCCATCCTTTCCACACATCGCTAGTATTTTCACATCTCCAAACGCCCTCTGAAGCTCCTCCCTAATAGTGAGAGGCTGATGATTGCCAACTAAATTGGAACCTTGTGAGGAGCAGATTCTTGCATGAAAAGCATGGTTAACAGTCTACAGAGAACACAGCAAAATATAAGAACAATAATACACAGAAGAAAAAAAAAATAAAAATAAATAAATAAATAAATAAATAAAACAAATTTAGATAATAAAGAAATCAGGTATGATAAAAACTTGGAAAGTAATAACAGAGATATTAAACAAATAAAGAAACCAAAGGTAACCAACATACATGTATCCATATATGTATTAGTGTAAACATTTACTAATAGATCAAGAATCAAGCCCATTAGATAAAGAAATACCCAACAATTCCAGTTCAGAACGGAAATCGGTGAAGCATGATGCACTGGAGCACCTGAGCTCGAGGAACATTGAACCGTTGCATTGGAGTGAAACTCAACAGGATTCTTAAATTCAAAGGAAAATGAGGAACAAAGGGATCCAGAGGAAATCTAAATGGAACAAGAGAGGAATAACATCAGTAACACTTAATACATCGCCCATGAAAAAACACATAACAATATAGGCAATTGAGGCTAACTTGATAAAAAAAAAAAAAAGAGACTGGACTAACGCAACATCAGATTGACATAACAATGGTACCCCTGCTGTTGATTATCATGGATGGAGTCCTCCAAAAAGCTAACAATATCAACATCATCACTATTGCACGAACAACATGAAGAGATTTATTCAAATCATATCCAATGGTCTAGGATCCACTATGAAGACAATTTTCTTGTTCATCAACTGAGAAATCATGGTATTCGGATAGTGTAATCATCCGTTGACTAAGAGAAGGAAAAAAAAAATAAGTACATTAGCAAAATTCACATACCTGAACCATAAACAGTCAACTGAAAACAAGGACAATTAAATTAAATTAAAAACAAAATGATTACTTGGGACGAATTTACTTGGTCCATCAAAAATCTATGCAACTCTTTTTCAGTATTGCATCACCTCATCATCTTCAAGTATGAAAATATTGCTCCCATTTGAATGGGAAACAATAATTTTGATGCGATACCTAAATAATGTAACAAAAGAAAAATATACACTAAGAGACAGTTGTAGAAGACGAATTAAACAAAAAGAAAAACTGGTACCAAGAACTCCAAGGATAAATAGATACCTTCTTATGACATCAAAACACTCAACTTTACACAGATAACAATAAAATAAATTTCCAACATGAGAAACAGGTGCATTACACAAACAGCAATAGTACCACCACTTCTAATGTTTTGGCACATCAATAATTTCACCGATCAAAATACAAATATGATCCTGTAGAGAAACAGTAATTGGCATATTATGATACATGTTCTCATACTACACATCTTGAAATACATTTGAGACGGTTGAAACATAAACATAAATACTAACATTTCTTGATGCAGAAGAATATATTTTAGCACAAAGAATGTCAGCAAGCATCTCTTTAACACTATGCAGTTCTATTGGAACACCAGAAAACTGGTTGTGATAACTTCTAAGCTGTCCACACTGAGAGAAGTCTTCAAGTATTGGGCTAAAGCCCGAATCAGAAAACATCCTTAAAGTTTGGAAACAAAAAACTGAATCAGAAATGGAAGCCAACTTTGTAAAGTATGCGGCAAAATCATATTGGCATGTAAAGGATAGCATTCAAAAGAACACCCAAAGAATTAGAAACTGGCGATCAGGAAACTATATCTAAAAACAACTCCTCTAATTCATTAGTATCTAACTTAAAGAGACCGCACTAACCTTGATGCAATGATCAGACTGAACTTTCCTGAAAAAACGTGCATCACTAATGACATTGATGATTTTAAAGGTACCACAATAACCGGGACTGTTAATCCGCTTTGCCTGAACTTTGAAAACAATCTCTTTCCCAATGAGTTGATGAAAAAATTTTGGACAGTATGGGTGCTCAAGTTTCTGACATAGATATTAAAAAATGATCACTAATTAATGAATGAAATTGAAGAATAAGAAATACTTATTGATAAAGTATACAGAAATAAAACTTAAGAACATTAACCAACCTCCATTTCTTCTAACAACAAAAACACATCAGAACAGGTTCTCCCTAATAGCTTAGTCGCCGCACTGTCTAACAACACAAACATTCCACAAGAAGTACCATCTTCAACAAGTATCTTAATCCTGTAACTATAACCAAGAAACTAAACATCAGATTAATCTATTTGTGAGAGTCACAAGAAGGTGATAAGTGAAATTAACTTATATTATTGAATCATAACAGATCGAAAAAAGTTTTCTAAATCATAAACTGGATTTACCTGGTCATAAAATGCTGGACCTCTTTCCCGCACAGCTGACAATGAAACACATTATCATCACCAACAATTGGATGACCACAACACAACAAAGACCCACCACTCTGGATCTTCAACAATCTCTTTAATTTTTCCAACCACAAAGAATTGTCCATCCTATTAAAATAAAAAATTTCAGAATCGAATGCACAAGCCCTGTCTACAACATCGAAAAATCAATTAACATGAGTACTTCTTACATAGCCCTAGAACATGTAAAAAACCTAATAGTACACACCTCATTGTTTCCTTTAAGATTAGCAATAGTCCGCATTAGCTTCCAGTCAAAAGATTCATCATCGATTACATACTAAATCCCCATTCATCACTACACAGTCTACTGAAATCATGGCTTGCGATATGGTATCTATGAAAAAAAAAAGATTACAGTAAAACAATTTCAGAAAAACACATATAGAGACAGAGAGACAGAGAGTGAGAAAGAGACAGAGAGAAGAGAAAAAAAGAGAGGAACACAGTGAGTGAGAATACAGAGAAAGAGCGAGAATAGAAACTGAGAAATAGAGAGACAGAGTAAGCGACTGAGGGATAGACAAAGACAGAAATTGTCAGTTGATTGGACAAAATTTCACGAGTTTGAATGGAACTAACCATTCAGAAAATCCACTGTTTCCTGCATATCACGGTTGATTGAAACCCGAGAAACATTGATGACATTTTGAAGACTAACTTATCTAAAATCATGAAACACAATAAGAAGAAACCAAGTGAGAAGAAACAATTAATTGGTAAACAAAAATATCAAGAAATCAAACTCAGACATATGTGCAACATGGACAACTTTTCACCTCCATTGACTTGGATCTTGAAAGATTCCAGAATAAGAACTGGTGCTCTGATACTTTTCAAACTATTGATATCCAAAAGAGCAGAACACTCACCAACAAGAATACAGGGGATTTTCTTCCTGTGTAATCATTATAAAAAATGAGCAACAACAATAGAATAATCCAACAATAATAAAAGATATGAAAACAGCATAACATGATTTAAAAATAGAATAGAATAAAAAAAAGAAGGGAAGCGATACCCATCTGCAAAACCTGCAAGGACAATAACTCTGAATATCTTTCCATTAAACTCAACATCACTTTTCCTTTTCAATCCGCACAAGAACACCAACAAAATCTGTTTAGTCATAATATAGCAGAAAGGATTCACCACAGGACAATAACACAAGACATTTTATTCAGCTGTTATTAATTCACTTTAAAACACCTTTATTCCAGGTCAAATCTCAAAAAGGGAAACTTACCTATTAGGTACTCATAATCAGAGCGCTTTGAAGAATCTCGTCCACAGAGGTTAAACATAAACCAGGATTAGGTAGTCTCTATCTTCAGCTGCAACAAGAGGTACTACACTTGAAAAGGATCCGGAATCGATGTCTTGTAACCCTAACCAATCCACCATTAGGTATCACTTTGAAATCAGAAATAATGAATACATGTCCTTCTTTTAACTGATGAATAAAAGTTGTGATCAAATCATGGTCAACAGTTGCTTGAACCTTGTGGTGCTGCAATTAAAAAGAGGAAAAAGATCACATCACCATTTCTAATATCATACCTGACATGTTACATCCTAAAACTGATCAGATACCGATTTACTTAAGTAAAAATGATTGTTGATACACATCGGGACACCACAACACATACACAGGATATTTAAATACAATACTGACCTGCTTATCCACCAACACCATATGTAACATTTTCTGCATATTTTCCTTAACTGCTAGCATCTTCCCAAATGTCAAAGATCTTAGCCTCAATACTCCAAGTTTCCATTCCTTGAGATTTTGAACAGGATCAATAGGAAGATTCATCTTATCTTATCAAATAAATACATAAATACTAAAGATCAAAGAATGTGGATGACAAAAAAGAAATTAAAGAACAAATAGCAGCAACCGAAAACTGTGGGATCTCAGATTTATCTCAAGAGAAAGGAATGCAAGAGAAAAGACAAGTAAGGAACAAGTGATAGCCCTTGAAAATCAACACAATTACTCCATCACCTCATTACTACTTATACAGAGGAATGACCAAGTTTCCAAGGCAAAGCTTGTAGAATACGTTTCTCTTACACTCCTTGGCTACATTGATTGATTGATTGACATGACATTCAATGTGTCCATAGGTAATTAATTAGATTTACCCAACCTCTATATATAGATAGATATCTCATATCAACTTATCTATGAATATATACATCGATCTACCTATCTATCTATATATCTATAAATCTATAAAGATTTACCCAACCTCTATATATAGATAGATATCTCATATCACTTATCTATGAATCTATATACATCGATCTACCTATCTATCTATATATCTATAAATCTATAAAGAAATCTATATATATATCTATAATCTATAAAGAAACCATACCTACTGATTGATCCTATCTTTGACTATATAATAATACTATTCCCAATAAGTATCACTGCTAAAATAGAAGACATGTATACTTATTCCCATCAGAAACATAGATTCCATAATTGAAACTGAAAATTGATAATCAACCGTTGAGCCGAATCATTAAATCAGAAGAACACAATAACAAAAAGAAGATTAGCTCAGATAAAGACAAAAGTAAAATATTTTTTCCAAACCAAATAATTAAACCTACAAAATGACACCAAATTAGCACTGAATTAGAGAATCTACAAAATTAACTAACAGGTCCGACGTACACCATAATTATTGGAACATTAGGAATTTCACAAACCCTAGAGAATAAAATGTGCATTAACCATATAACAGACCAGCAATCATCAGAATTTGAAAAATAGGGATTTCAGAAACCATAGACAAAATCATCAGAATTTGAAAAATTAGGGATTTCAGAAACCATAAACAATAAAACCCATGCCTAAAGTGGAACAAAATTTGAAGATTAAGAATTTCACAAAGCCTAGAGAATAAAATGACACTTAACGAGAAGAGAAACCAAAAAACCTCAGAATTTGTTCAATTAAGGATTTCAGAAACAATAGACAATAAAACTGGTTCAATCGCGGAACAGATGCCAAAATTCATCAAGAATCTGAGATGGTGAATCTGAGCAGAAAATTGAGAAATCCATAAATAGATGAACGGCGAAACAAACAGGGCGGCTCGTAGAAACAGTTTGGTAGGGAACACGAAACGAAACTCGGAGAAGAAAGCAAAGATCCTAGGGTTGAACTAAATCAGTAGCGTTCCGAGCTCTGGGTAGTTCGCTTTCTGATTCTGGAAACGGCGAGCAAGAGGAGCGATTGATCAGCTGACGGAAAGGAATTCCGGTTTCATATCGAGAAAGAAAAGGAGAAGAAAGAACCCGTAAATGAACAAAATTAAGAAAAGGGACAACATGAGTTATGTGTTAATGGGAGTATGGCACCGTGAATTGACATTTTTTTCGCCAAAAAAGAAAATTAAAATATTGATAACATTATATCTTTTATAACAATTAAATTGAATGTTAGGTTATACATACTTAATAATAGTCATGAGAACAACTTTATTGACCATATATTTTTCTATTTATCATTTCTTTTAATATTGATTAATAATAATTTTATTATTTCATCCGTTTATTTGAAACTGGTAAAATAAACGCATATTATTTTTTTTGAAATTAAAAAGGAATTTGATTGAATACAAAAAAAAATAAAGAGATATATATTTTTTAATAACAATTAAATTCAACTTTAGCTAGAATAAATTTAAATCGTAATGAAAAGCAATGTATTAAAAAAAACTATTTTTTTTTTCACAATTATCATTTCTTTTTTAATACTGATTAATAATTGATTAATTATTTCACCAGATTATTTGAAACTCATAAAAAAAACACATTTTTCCTGCTGTAATTAAAAAATGAATTTCATTAAATATATAAATATCACAGATATATCCATATTGGAATTGAGAAAAGACTACCATTATATTACAAATTAAACAACAATTTAAAGTAGTATGAGCATAATACTAAAAGCATCAGATCATGCATAACAACAACTCAAACTACTATCTTAACTATTAAACTAAATGCATCTAGATCTTCAACAGCCTCATGATCAGTTCCACATTGGCTAAAAGCATCTTCAACCTCAGGGATAGAATCAACCAGAACATGAATCTGAAAAAAATTGAAAACCTCTAAGTTATTGATATTTTTAAATACTAATAATTGACAAATTACAAAACTATGCACCAAACCTTATCTCAATCTCAGCGGACTCAAAAACATTAATAAACAGAGACATCATCCCAGATTTGTTGAACAATATACACAGATCGATTCATCTCATAACCCACAGGCCTAGCATCAACCATGAACACAACAAAGGTGGAGCATCTTGTCTTTATCATTGCACAACCTCACGATCTTTGAGAACAAATATATGTTGCCATTTGCATGAGAAGCTACAATCTTCAAGCAGAATCTTGAAAACCAAGAAAAAACAAGGAAAATTTGAGTTAACATGAATGATAATCAGTTAGCAAAACAGAACAAAACTAAAGAACAAACACCTTGGAACAGCATCAATGCATTGAAGCTGACATAGATCATGATAAAATTTGTTTATTATTGACACAAGAGAACCACATAAACAAGTTGAGAACCACCACTTATGATTCTTGAAAACAGATGATAGTTCCAAGAATGAAAACAAAACCACCCTGCCAGCAAAGAAAAAATTAATACAGCATTTCAAATTTCAATAATTTACAAAACTATCAATTACTGACTTTTTAGCAAAAATGTAAGAAGAATAACAAAAAGAATAACCAACAGATTTTATAAGAAATGAGGCAAAAAAACATACATTCTCAACATCAGAATAACAGCGATTAGGTGAAATAAGATCAGTAATAATATCTTCAATAGTTTCTGATTGAATAGAATTATCACAAACTACTTGAGTCTTGTAATCTTCCCCAATTCCATACTGCACAGGCATCGTAGATTGGTGGAAAAATCGGATCATGAAGCCTTGCCTGGGATAATTTGCTTAGAATAACCATCGAATCCATTGATTCAGAAAAAAATGAATGAACATGTTGTAACATAGAGTGAGAAATCATACATTCATATAATCATCACTTGTAGCTGGTTCAGAATTATCACTAAACACATTTACAATTTTAAAGGACCCGGAGTAATCTGGATCAACCCAGGAAGAATTTCAACCTTGAAAACTTTATGCTCTCCAACAACATCACCAAACATTTGTGGAGAATATGACCGACAGACCTTGAGAGTTCAGTATAAAAGAGTCAATAACTTGAAAAAAAAATATAATAAGTATTAAATGAGGTTCAATATGAAGGAGTTGATACTGCAAGCACACTAGGATCAAGAGGGAATTCTTCGTCTATCCCGAGAAATGCTTCAGAACAGGTTTTTCCAAATAGTTTTGTTGCCGCATTATCAAGCAGAACAAACAAACATCACACCCAGCATGGTGAACCTTTACCCGAATCCTATACCTAACACAATTAACAACCAAGAATGATAACTAAAACCAATAATTAAAGCTGCTTAACAACACATAGAATGACACATAAGAGAAACCAACCAAAAATCCAAAGATTCAGAATTAATGCATTGAATAGTAAGTTACATCTATACCTAACACAATTAACAACCAAGAATGATAACTAAAACCAATAATTAAAGCTGCTTAACAACACATAGAATGACACATAAGAGAAACCAACCAAAAATCCAAAAGATTCAGAATTAATGCATTGAATAGTAGAGTTACATATGAACCTTACTTGAGCATAACATGTTCAACACATGAACAACAAGCATCACAAAGGTAGAGATCCTCATGGTCAACAACAGGATGACCACATACACATGAGTAGTACCACCAATCTGGTTCATCCATAACTTCCTTAATTGTCCCCATTACAAAGTAATGAGCATCCTGTAAATTAAAAAAACAATTATATAACACAAACACACATCTTTAAGAAATTGAAGTTTAAGTATTAAATGCAGAGTTTGCCAATCTAAAACAGTACCCTGTTATCTACATCAAGATCTTGAATACTACTGATCTCTTTGGATTGAAATAATCACCATCAACTTAAAATTAAGTATCCAAGGTCATTGGTCACAATCTTGAGAATCCATAACTGGCTACACTAAATCTACATAAAAGACACAATACTAATATTCATAACACAAAACATATACATGAATACCACTAAATAACCAAAGCAGCTTGTAGATCTACAAAACTCTTATCAAAACTAACCTGCTTAGGAACTCAACAGACTCAGGAATGTCTGGATTAATGAATAATCTAGAGATATTGATCACATTCTGTAGAATTACTCCACCTGCATTAAAGAATACTACTCTATTAGCCTCAAACCATATTAAGCTGAAACATCAGATTCAGAAAAGTAAATATTAGAGTAAAAATTCCCTGAATATGCCTGAAACTAACCTTCAATTGCTTTGATTTTAAAGGACTCAAGGACAATCAGTGGAGATCTTGGATATTTTTGTAAGTTTTCATATTCCAAGAGATCACAAGCATTTCCAAACACATTGCATTGGACCTTTTTTCCTAGAGAAATAACTCTCAAAAGATCAAAAGGATGTAACTATATATTTATTGTTATAAAATAAAGCCTGGAACACAAACAAAAAAAAAATTGAATGCATGAACATAACTACTGATATAGGAGAAACTCAAGACATATTACCCATGACTAAAAACTTCTAGCACAACTGCTTTGATGAGCTTCCCATATGATGCTACATCTCTTTCTTTTCGAACACCAGTAATGATCCCAACAAGTCTAATAATTAAATTGAAATATATACAATTTTGAATCAGAAAGCACACTTGCTAAACAAATACTATGATACTAAAGAGTAGAGCAAGAAACTTTACAAACCAATAAGGAAATTGTGGTCCTTTGTCATTTGATCAATTTCATCTATTGATGTAAAACACAACCCGGAATGAGTTATCCTTGGAGACACCACAGAAACAACAGAGGTCTTGTATTGGAACAAAAGCCTGAACCGATGTTTGGTAACTCTGTTCAAACCACTGTTTGGCAAAACTGTAAAATTGGTTATCAAATACATATCACTTCATTTAGAGACACAGCAAACTTTGTATAAGCTCATCTCTAATGGTAGCTTGGATCTTGTGTAACTGCAATTAAAAAAAATGGTTATTATTTTGAATTTATTAACACACCACAGAAACAACAGAGGTCTTGTATTGGAACAAAAGCCTGAACCGATGTTTGGTAACTCTGTTCAAACCACTGTTTGGCAAAACTGTAAAATTGGTTATCAAATACAGATCACCTTCATTTAGAGACACAGCAAACTTTGATATAAGCTCATCTCTAATGGTAGCTTGGATCTTGTGTAACTGCAATTAAAAAAATGGTTATTATTTTGAATTTATTAACAAATTTCAGTATACGAACAGCATACTAACAATTCATAAAAAAATTAAAACAAGAAAAACATATCAGTTTGCAACAAAGAATAAAAATTCCGTTCAACATAACTAAAAAAAAAATGAAAAGAGCATAGTAACAATTCTTAAAAAATTTAAAACAACAAAAACATATCAGTTTGCAACAAAGAATAAAAATTCCCTTCAGCATATTTAAAAAAAATGAAAACTGGCAACAATTTAAGGAAACCCTAAAATAAAATAAAACTGACCTTCTCATCCATTAAGACCATATGCAACAGATTTTGAGAAGGATCCAAAGCAGTATTCTTCTGGTACCACAACTTCACAACTTTAACATGCACCTTCCATGATTCCCTCCAGGGAGTGATTTTCTCCACCAAATCAACAGGATTATTCATTCCCAACATATATAGAACAAGAACACCAAAAGAAGAAAATATAAAGAGAGGTTTTCAGAACCAATAAGAGAAGATAAACACAGGAGTTGGAGTTATAAACTCCCAAAGTTAACAAACACTAAAGCTTACAATGAAAGCTTCACATATGGGACAGAGATAGACTAATAGGCATATATAGACTGATATCCCTACACACATCATTTAGGACGATATCACAAGTAACCAAATACTGATAGGAAAAGAGCAAAAACAATGTGGGAAGAGACATGTTACAAATTAGCAAGTACCTACCACATATTGCTGATTTGACAATTCACAATAAAGCAAGAACAGAATTTCAGGAGTCAAGTATACCTAACACTACAGTAAACTTCAGTCCAATAGAAGTAAGAACATCATATAAATTATACTCAGCAAAACCCCCAAGAAAAAATTTATTTTCCCGAAACACGAAACCCACAAACATATGACAGAACCGTTGATTTGAAAAAAAAAAGTAACAATCACCATGATTAGATCAGAAACCAAACAACTAAAAAACTAAACGATGCATAAGAAAAACAGTAACAATTATCAGGAAAAAAGGAATTGAAACTGGAGAAGGAAACCCTAACGCTTCAAAAGGAGGAGAATAGAATCTAGACGAAATATACCTCTTGAATCACGGTGCCGACATCTCGTCTACCAAAGATATAGCCCCAGTTTCAAACAGCCTTGGAATCAAATCAAATTCAGTGCCCTCCACATCCATCTTCACCACCACAAAATCATTCTTTGAAACAGTATTTTTCAACCAAACAGCAAAATCAAAAACTTTTATCTTCAAAGTTATCCACGGTTTCAGTGGCTCCATAGGAATCAAAGGCTCAGCATTTTTAACTAAATCATGCTTATACTCTGGAACAGAATACTTGTCACTTGAATCATCTTCACCACCCCCAAAATAATCAACTTTTACTAATTTATGAACAGCATCAACATCATAAAACTCTTTCTTCAAAGCAATTTCCCGTATTTGAGGCATTGAAGAATCAAACCCTTTGATATAACGCGATTTCACTAATACGAAGCAAGAATCAAACAAATCAAGGAACGAATTGAAGCTGTAAGTGTCATTAGGGTTTACCAAATGGAACACCGCGAACCCTTCTGGTTTTAGCGTGCGGCTGACCTCCGCGGCGAACTCCGCCGGAAACGGCCACCTCTCCAGCGAGCCCTCACCTAAGAAAATGAAGTCAAAGCGACCTCTCCGCCTTCCTAGAGATTCCGTCAGTGCTCTTGACACCAATCTCTCTCATCGTGAAAATGTCGCGTCCCGTTGGAGTTTCATGGTCATGGCCTCGCTGGAGTCTTTGGACCCCAAAGAAGCCGACAAAACCGAAGTGGCTGGCGCCGCTGCCGCCACCGTAGATGAGCTTCCTCGTTCAAAGAAGGCAGGACCGAAGGTCACTTGGGGATGCTAACACTGGAAGTTTTTGGGGGGGGGTATTTTGGTATTTTAAAAAATAAGAGTGAGAGAGAATTAGAGATTTAGGAAAATGTTGGAGAATATTTAATTTAGGAAGGAAATATTCCGTTAAATCTAACTGTTTGGTCACGGTAGGGACCTAATTGAAAAAAAAAATTTGTGTAGGGATCCAATTAAAAGAAAAAAAAGTATAGGGACTTAATTGAAAATTTCGTGAAACTATAGGGACTAACAGAGTAATTAAACCTATTTTAAATGAGCAGAACAATTATCTATTTATACAATATCCCGCATTTATATAGACCATTTGATTACATTATATAGAAATCAAAGGATAATATAAAAAAAGAACACAGATGAACCATAATAAATGCATAACATTTTATTACATAATTAAATACTTTAAATCTGAATACTCTAATACAAAATATTTCCTAATATATAAAATTTGTACCAATTTTAACATTGAAATAATACTAAAATGGTGTAAAATATTTTGCACTAAAATAAAAGATTTAAATATTAAAAATGAAATTAGAATTTGACCTAATTAAAACGAAAAACAATAATAAAAAAAATAGAAGAGAGAAAGCACAAAGAAATTTTTTCCTAACAAAATATATAATTAGATTATAATTGAATATTTTAAAAACCACATAATGAAAAACATTTTTCATATCTTTTTCATATCAAATAAAATAACTGTATTTAAAAAATAGCTTTTCGAAATAAAAAAAAACAAAATATGAACATATAAATCATCAAATTTATCCAAAAAAGCACAATTATCTACTTATACAGTATCACATAATTATAAATACAATATATATTATGCAATTTAAACCAGTTATTCCGATACTAATGATTAATCGCGTGAAATTTATTGATTCAGAGTACTCTTTCTTTTTTTTTCTTTTAAATACAGTATATATTATGCAATTTATTTATATATTTATTGGTAACGTATACTTTTTTTCTCCAACTAATATATTCTATATTTATAAAAGGTATGAATACTTTCCTTCACAAACATCATTTACTTTTTTTTAATAGAAACTAATGGTTCATAAACAATAATGCATCTAGTGCACACGAAATGCTTGAGACAATTTTAAAAATACCCCAAAGAAGATGTCCCTCTACAAAGAACATATACACAAAATCAAAACTATAAATTACACAGTTAAAACTGAATCATATAACAAAAAAATACATTATATTATCAAAAACTTCCTTAAATACAACGTTTTCAGTTGGCAGCATCAACTAATCCCTCATCACAAAGTAAAATCTTAAGACCATTTCTATTCCTAACTCGGGAAAGAGCTACATAAAGCTGACCGTGAGAAAACACAGGACGACGCAAGAACAAACCGACTATTGATAATGTCTGACCCTGACTTTTATTGATTGTCATTGCAAACGACAAAGAAACCGGAAATTGACGACGTTGGAATTTAAACGGTATAACCGTATCACTAGGAATCATATTCATTCTAGTGATAAAAACTTATCCCCAACATTGCTACCAGAAACAATATCGGCACCAATCATTTGTCCCTAGATCTCGCACGACAAGTCGAGTCCCATTACACAAACCCCAGCCGGATCAATATTCCTCAACAAAATAATAGGCACGCCTATTTTCAACTTCAACAAATGATTAGGTAGACCAGAACACCTAATCTGATTCAAGAATTCAACAGTTATCCAATCAACATCAACATCAGAATAAGCATCGCTACCACATATCGAATCAGCACTGAGGTAACTTTTCTCCTCACCGGGCAACAGGTCAACTATATAATTGTTTATCTCTTCAACATTTTCGACAGTCGGAGCAAGTATTGCCCTATCTTGGAAAAAACTTGGATCACAAAAATTCTGAACCAAATTTGGATAGATTGTATTTACAATATTCCACTGGATTTTCCAAGACAGGAATGATTAGATCAGAAGGAATATCAACAAAAAGTTTATCGTTGACCACTGCTCCACATCGACCTTCACCGATTTGAAGTATCCAATCTGAAAACGACCTTAACTCCTGAGCAGTTGATTGTTCCGATCCGGTTGCTAACCTCATATTTGTTGTCAATCGCAAAACTTCGCAGTATTTCCAAATGATAGAAGAATTTATGGAAGCCATCACAATCTCAGCACGCGAACCTTTTGGAATAACTGGCAACACCTGCCTGAAATCACCACCCAGAACAACCACCTTGCCACCAAAAGGTAAATCTTTATTCCTATCAGAGACTGAAACCATTATATCACGCAACGTCCTGTCAAGCGCTTCAAATGCTAATTTGTTAGTCATCGGTGCCTCATCCCAAATAATCAAATCGGCCAACCGAAATACCTCAGCTTTTGGACTATCTTTCTTAATCCGGCAAACAGTATCTTCAGTCAGATCAACAGGAATATTGAACATAGAATGAGCCGTCTTACCACCAGGTAACAACAGAGAAGCAATACCACTAGAAGCAACATTGAAACAATCTTTTTCTCAGATCGCAATCTAGCTGACAAAACTCTGTATAAAAAAGTTTTTCCAGTGCCACCAAACCCGTACACAAAAAAGAACCCATCCTTCTTATTCGAAACACAGTCAATAATTTTATCGTAGACCACCCTCTGTTCTTCATTTAACTTTAAGAGATCTGCATCATGCTCACGAGACAAAGAAACAGTATCATACTGCAACTCACGCAACAGCATCAAATTGCTAAATTGAGAGACTAAAGAGTTATTAGGAACGGGCATGCCAGCATAATTTCTCAATGATTTTCCATTACTCTGCAATAGTCTCTCAACTTCCAACAAACAAAATGTCTGTAACTCGTCTTGACTCATAGTAAGATCTACGTTCAACAATAATTAATAAATATTAGCACCATAATATAACTTCTCTACTGTGTCGATGCGTGTGCCTACCTATCTTGTAATAAATTCACAACAAACAAAAATTACCAGGATATCGCTCGTGTCTTCTACGGTAAAGAATATCATCAGACAAATAAGTCCAAGTTTGCTCCCAAACTAACAGAGGTCTTCCCATGGAACCAGATAACAGCAACATCACAAAAAGCCTCCTTAGCTGCGCAGCCGACGCTAACTCAGCAACTTCCTTAATAGCAGAAACATACTCATTATCATCTATCAAGAATCCCATGGCGGAACATGCCTCTTGAAATGTATCATATGTAACACCATTAACGGTTCTTATACTTCGAAAGCTAGTACAACCTCTCTGGACATTCAAAAGCATCCGCATGTAGAAAAGTTCACCAGATGAAGGATGAGCAAAACTCAATCTTCCAATTGAAAATCCCCTTTGTCTTGGCTTCCACTCCCTACTCCTCAAACAATAGACAAATTTGCCTGGATATTCAACATATGTTAGAGACCGCCCCTCCGAGAACCGCCTGTTGGCCATCATCTAACCCGTAAACATCGTCAACAAATCTTTGTTGCGCAAATAAACATGAGTAGTGATATCAGCATCATCGAATACAACATGTTGCTGGTTGGGCAAGTGAAAAGTCAACCTCTGTACCGACGGCCATCTTTGATGAATATCATAAGCAAAAATTCTCCACATGGATTCAGACGGTGACAAATAACGACAATCATAATACTGTTTGATCTCATCAACCTTGAGAAGATTGACCAACATCATATCTCTCTCCAACAGTTGCGGTCACCCGATCTGGACCTTGTTAACATATTTAAATAGATACTTGATAACGTTTGACTTGTTACAGAACTCGAGATTTATGTGAGCTTGGTATTTCATTAACAACAGTGGATTATAGGGCACAACAAATCTATTGTCGATATCGACATCATTGATCTTCACTGTGACACCCATATTACGACGTCTATATATTGGATAGCCATCTTCATCAAAGCTCGTTTGGTCAACAAATTTTTTCGGATAAAATTTTGAGCACTTACCATCTTTCATGCAAGGAGAACTCGGTCTAAGTGGACCACAGGGACCATGGATCATGTACTTGGTGACAACATTATAAAGAGATGGAAATTTCTGGGGATTGGGTAGCTCAGCACAGATGAATTCATCAACAATTTCAACACTTTGTAAGTTGCTTTCCGCATTAAGCCACAGTAGCATGTGTGCATGCGGTAGACCCCTTTTTTGAAACTCAATAGTATACATACCTAAAATATACAAAAAACATTCCGAATAAGCCAAACAACTACATCCCAAACACGACTAACAGAAATTGAAATCCTAACCAAGAAAAGAACTTACCTGCATTAAGTGGACCAAAAAACACACCTTCCTTGAGATCATTAAGGAGGCACTTCAACTTGGCATGAAAGACACGACAAGAGATATCAGGACGATCAGCAATCGGAATTCGCTCCCGCTCCGTGAACCGCTGAAACTCAGGCCAATTTGGATTACACGTAATAGTGAGGAACAAATCTGGATACCCAAAATGTTTGCAAATCGCCATGGCATCCTGACAACGATTAAACATGTAACGTCTACCACCAGTGAATGATGAAGGCAAAATGATTCGTGTCCCAATTGAAGAAGCCTCATCATCGCCACGACGCATAGCCTCCTCTATTCCTTGAAGGACTTCTCCTCTAATTGTACTTTGCTTCATTCTAATCTCATACAACCTCTGCGACTCAATCATCGTGAAACAATCAACAACAAATTGTTGAAACAACCGCCTAGACTTGTGAATAATTCCATCTTCGTGCTCCCTAATCTGGAGACGAAAACATATGAATTCCCTGAGTGAAACTCTTGTTCTCCTTCCAGGAACATATCCGAGCTGTTGACCACGATAACCAATGTTAGGCTGATAACCATCCTCGCCATACGGAAACAACAAAGGATACTGTAAGGGCCAATACAGAGCATGAGTTTCATATATACGTTGCAACCGACCACCAGTAGATCGAACAATAATGTCACGACCATGGTCCGACGAATCAAAATCTCCAACAATCAAAGCAGCAACTTCATCGCAAGAGGGGCACTGTACATTTCGATCAACGTTCCGTTGCGAATACAACTTCAATGAGAAAATCTCAGATGGATGACACTCATATAATTCTCTAACTCTTCGAAAAGACTGTGCTATGACATTATGAGTATCGATCATTTGCAACAACTCAGTTATCAACTCTTTATCTATCTCAGATGTTTGCCTAAAACAAAAAATATTAACCAAAAAAAATATTTAAAAACCACACAGAAATACCATTGTAACATACTTTGATATTAAAATCTTTTATTAGCAAAAATAACTAATAGCATATTATAAACAGGAACAAAACACAGTATATATGAAGTCACAGCTATAAACATAATTCACAATACAGATAACAAAAAACACCAGTAAAACACAACAAAAACACTAAACAACAAAGTTTCAAAACCACACATACCCAAAAATTCGCTGCCTATGCATATTATCATGCTGAGTGTCGTATACGTATAACTGTGCAAATTTGGGCTTCTCACCAGCAACTGGGAGCAAACTTCCAATCCGATGATAATTTTGACCACTTATTATAAACTGTGGTGGACCCCTCCCATCATTCACAGAATCCATTACCTTACCGCCAAGAGACGTGAAGGCAAACATACTGTTATAAGATCGAATATTTTTGGAAATACAAACTCTTCCTATCATGTCCATTGATCAAATCATATAACAGATCTGGGGGCTTTTGAAGATAAGGTAACTGGATTTTTCCCTTGAGCAACAAACAGTAAAATAGGACGATTAACTGTAGACTCTCTTTCAACACGTTCTAATAACCAGAAACACGCGCCACAAATTGAACATTCATAGTTAGGGTCACCAACATCAAGGCAACCTGGTACATATAAAATTGAGAAAAATATACACAACAATAAAAGAACCTCATCTGAATTATATGACACGAAATAGATTCAACACAACATGAATAAACCATTAGTATAAAGATATTATATAGACTAAATACTTGACTCATTTGAATCTTGTGAGGACAATATATCACAAAACACTATTTTTATTTTACAGTTACTGAATAACATCTCACGACATAATCACAGTCAGATATTTTAACAATAAATAAATAAACAGTCTATTTTACTATTCTTCAATAATATATGATTTAAGAAAGAGAGCATACCTTGTATCTCACTTTGCAAGAACAGAGGATGATCAATAACAAAACCAACTTGACTGAATGAATTTATCGAAGGATCATATATTTCTGATTGGTCTATCATCCATTTTGATTTAAAATAAGACAAAGTTATGCAAAGATATATTCAACAACCAAATATAGAAAAGAAAATATTCATGTAATAAAAATTCAATTAATTATTTAAGAATGAACATGTAAGGTAAACATTACAAATATAATAAAGTATGAAAATGAACAAAACAATTTCCCATATATTGTTTTTAACTTGAATTCAGTCATTGCACAATTTTTTCTCTTAATTCGCTACCAAGCCTTTCTTTTTTTCTGACTTCAATCCATGCATGACAGTATTTATTGTAAATAGATAGCGATACAATTGACCAAATCACTATCAACAAAGGGATAATTGAAGAAGCTGAAAAAAAAAACAAATTTTGACAAAAAGAACTAAAAAAAATAATTATATGGAACAGAGAGAAGAATTGCAAAAATTAAAAGAATGGACAAATTAATTAAACATTTTTTTTAATGTAAAACTACTAATTATGACATAAAACTATAGCTATAAAAATCAGACCAGACCTGTCGGTTCAGCCTATTAAACCGACGAACCATTCGAACCGATAGTATAACCAGATCAAGTTTAGGTTTGAACCGAAAAAGGATGTGAACCGCTTAAACCGGCCAGTTTTCCAAAAAGCGAACAAAACCAACTAAAACCTTCAATAACCAAAAACGAAGTAGTCCTTATGTATGTTTGAAAGAACTATATAAATTATATTTACTACATACAACAGATGGTCAGGCTTACAGTAGCTAATCTAATTACCTTCAATGAGTGTGAGCTTTGAATCAACTATTAGGTACTTCAATAACTTTCAACCATGTAAACAAGAACTAAACAATTTCACGATTACATTACCTAATTTAATAAAAACTTATCACAATTTACGGTTATTAAAATTACCTTACATCACGTTTAATTATACAAAATATTAATTGAGTTGTCAAATTAAAAAGAGACTCAGTACAAAAGTCTAGACATATTTTTAATTAGTAACTCTCTGGCCTACTAATAGTTAAAATAACCCTTTTGGGTTTAAAAGCATAAAAAAACAATAATAAATGACTTAAATACATTTGTTATTACATATAAACCAAACAAACTTAAAACATAATTTAACATAAAAGAATCAAAATGGGATAAAATAATTAAATATATTATTATACCTGACAAAGTCAAATGTGAACTCTGATTAACATTCTGGGACACGTCAAATAAATTTTCTAAAACATAAGAGGAAATAAAGACATTGAAAACATATAAAAAAATAGATTATTAGAAACAAAAAGATTAAATACAAAAATATAAAGAGAGCAATAAAAATTACCCATATAATCATTCAAAGAGAAAACAGGCACCGAGGAATCAAGGACCTCTAAAGCATTACAAAAGAAAACAAAAAAATTACAAACAATCGCATATATATCAAATCAGTAAAAATTGGAATATAAACCACTAAAAAATGTCATGAATCTCAATCCAAAACTAACCTCTCGCATTTCGATGATGAGTTTGTGTTCGCTTTCTTTTTAAACAATTTCGCCTATACTCTCTAGCACGAACTGAGTTATCAGACATCTTTGTTACTCAAACTAAACAGAACAAAAGGTTGAAATCTGAAAAGCAAGGAGTAAACCTAATTCATTGAAAAGAGAGATGCACACACTTAAGTTTCTATAAGCAACAAATGGAAAAAAAATAACCAAAAAAAGGGGAAGGAGTAGGGGAATGAATCGGGGCAAAATATTTGAAACACACCAACAAAAAACTGATACAATCATGCACACCTTTGATAAGAGACAAAATGAAGGAAAATAAACCTTTATAACTAACACTAATAACTAAGGGGCATCAACATTAACATGAAAAGCAAAAATTGTACAACAATAAACAAATAAACAAATACAAAAGAAGAACTGCTGCATTTCATTAAAATTTGACTGATAGTGATCAAAACAAATACATATCGCTGTCTCCCCTATGATAAGGAGGATTCCAACATCTGGCTACATATTATAGTATGTAACCTAAAGAGTCATCAACATTGAAAATGTGTCCAATCCCTAGCAAAGTCACTATTACAAAAAGGAGGAGTTCAGAATAGACATACTTGGCACATTACACGAGCAATCACAAAAGCGAAACCCCTATATCTAACAATGCTATTTGTTGGACACAATCCAAAAAAGTCAAATCAAAATACCATCAAGCCAGCATGATTACATGTCCATCTATTTGGAACCACAAGCCTTCCTAAATACTTATAGATAAACTATATAAGACACCTACACCTACACACAGCAGCTCAATTCCACACCTTCAATCAAACTCCATTAACCTTAGCAACCTTCAACCCACGCCCATCTGCATCAACAGCAACCTCTTCAAACTGAGGATTCAAATTTCTCTTACTCTTGGAGGTGACAACATGATTTTCATGGGTAAGCTTCTCTCCATTTTGGGAAGGTGCTTCAAGAACATGGGACAACAGCTCCTATGAGAAAGAAATTGAAAAAACATATGAATCTCACTGAAGAATGCAAAATACAATTAGAAACAACACACATAAGAATGAGGAATAAAATATTACATCAGCACCTGAGTTTTTTCCGTTGAGCTAAGCAATATATCGATTTCAGCAGAAAGATCATCACTAGAGTATCATTGCTGGGAGTTTTCTCTTCCTTTCCATGCTCACCATCAATTAACCCAACAAATTCACTCCCCACAGAAATAACAGGCTGTTTTTCAGCCAAAAAATCTATAAGAACTGGGGATTTACACAACATCCCAGCACAATGACCAGCATCTTTCTCAGTTTTGATAAAACTATCAGAAGACTCCTTCTTAATACCAACATCAGCTTTTCCAGCAGGAACAGATTTGTGTAAGTCATGCTCCTATTCATATGCAATAAGAGTTTAAATACGTAACGATCATAACAGAAATTGACAACAGCAAAATAAAGAAACAAAAAATATGAAATTAATGATGAATTAACAGGATCTAAAAACATTTCCATGTATATCTAACCTTTTTGGGAGAAGACTCATCATCAGCATCATAATTGGGAAGTTCAAACATTGCAATGATGGTGGAATCATCACAAATTCTCGTAACTCGGAAAGTCCCATAAAATGTATCATGTGGGACACCTTTGGTATCAACCTTGAGCAGCAACTTCTTTCCAATCAGCCCTTGGAATATGGGAGGATAAGTATCCCCACATATAACCTATTTTGAAAGTAACACATATAAGAAATATTGTTTGAATAAGGAACATGCCATCCCATAAATTGAAAACACATGGAAAAAAACTAACAACATACACTTGCATCTCTTTGAACTTCAGTAAACAAATCAGCACATGATTTCTTAAGCAAATAGGAAGCCTCACGATCAAAGAGAAGGAAAATACCCTCCCCAGTATGATCTTCAACTGTCACTTTAATTTTAAATCTGGAGAGAGAAGAACAAAGGGGGAAGACAATCATTCAAATACATAATACCAAGAAACCTTATTTTTATAAACAGTCCACTCTACAAAATCACATTTTTCAATAAAATTCTGACCTTGGAGTAACATTAGTGATGTGCTTCAAAAAAAAATCACAGTAATAGGCACCATTTTGAGGATGGATACCCTTTCCACACACACAAGCAGAATACCACCAACCTCCATCCTCAACAATACCTTGGATTGCTCCAAAGATGATAAAAGAACCCTCCTATTTTTTAGGCATTTCAAAGTTAATTAACAACAGGAATGGAAAAACAGATCTGGAAATCCTTGTTTCATTTTCTTTTTCGCTCACTTGTGTATAAAACAAACAAAACACAACTAACTCAAAAGAAGACAACCTGATTGTTATCTTGAAGCTCTTCAATAGTGCACTTTCTAGTTAGACGCATGAAGTCATCTTCCAAGGAGACCTTACCCTCATTTGCAATAAACAGTGGCTGGGTACCACTGCCACCTTGCTCAATCATACTAAAAGAAAATTAATGCAAATATTTGTAATTGTTACTCCAGATTCCTAGTAAAAAAAAAATACAATAAACATAAACATCAACAAAAGAAAGCATGCTAACCTCTGCCTGAAGTCAACAACTTCAGGAATATCAGGATTAAATAACATTTGTGTCGCATACATGACATTTTGAAGACCAACTTGACCTACAAAGAAACAAAGAAAGAGTATAGCAAAACTTTCTTGGAGATTTAGATACAGCAGCCATGAGATGTGCAGAAAAAAAAAAAGCAACATACCCCGAAAGAACTTGACTTTTGCAAGTTGAATAACTACAACAGGCTGCTCCACATACCCAGAGGCAAGGAAATGATTTACTTGATTAACATAATCCCCAAACAATGCACATCTCACTGTAAGACTGAAACTCAAAAGATCACAAAGAATCAAACAGAAAACAAGCAAAAAAGATATTTAAAAGATAAAGAGAAAGCAGCAGAAATGACTTAAGAAACATACTCTTTTGAAGTTAATTCCAATGCAATCATTTTCACAATTTTTCCTCTCTTGCATATTCTTTCTCTTCTCCAACTGAAGTTAAAGTCCAATGACATCTATTCCAAATAAACAACCTATTAACTATAAAAGGATTTGTTTAAAAACTTAAATAACAGAACAGCAGCAAGATATACACACCAACTAAAAAATCATAATCTTGGGTCATGTTCAGCAGCTCAGAAAAAGGAAACATGTTGAAACAAGTCTTAGGGATAACATCTTCATCAACAGCTACAACAGTGGTTCGGTGAAGGAAAACCATTTGAATTCATGGGAAGTTGCTCTATAACTACCATGATTTGACACAACACTAAAATATGCCATTCTATAAACTTGTCCTTCAACTATATGATCCCTAAACCTATTAAGGAGTGGTTTCTTGACAGTAGCTTGAATTTTTCCACACTATAAATGGAACAAAACAACAAATCAGATTAATGAAACACATAATTTTAATTTGAAAACTTAAAAAACAGCAAGTAAGACCGTATTTAAAAGAGAAACTAATAGGGGCTAACATGTTCATCAAGGAGAATCATCTCCATTGAGTTAGGAACCTCATGGTTACCAAAAGAGGGTACAACCCAAAGCCTTAGAACCCTAACTTTCAGCCTCCAAGCCTCTCTAGGAGGATGCATCTTAGAAATCATATCAAATGGTGGAGGCATCGCAGTAAAAAGAAAGGAGATAAAGAGACTTGATGAAATATATGTAAATGTAAACAGTTCAAATCTGAATTAATTTCAGGTTACGAACAACCACAACAAATCAGAATGTTTGTGCATTCAATGTGCTTCACCAACCATCCTTTTATAGAAAAAATCCAGGATACAATCTCACCTTTTTGAATTCAAATCAAATTGAGGAGGGAAATGCAGGGTAGTGGAGTTGAATAACCAAATTTTTCATTTAATGAGAAAGAAGAAATGAATGAATTGATATCAATCACATCACCACTAACCAAATAGGTTACATAGAAAGCACATACCATGTTGTAGGGATAATTTCGAGAAACAATAAAATATGAATAAAAATCTGTCAATCACATCACTTTTTTCTCTGTGTAATGACACGCGGTAGTTAGATCCACAATAACATGAACCAATTCTACTTGCACAAGAGCATTCTTTTCTTAATGAACCTCTTAAGTTCAGCACAAGGAGGTATCCAACAGCTGAGATATCAAACACATTTAACACAATCAAGAGAAAAATGTAATCAAATTCATTTGAACTTAAAAGAAATAAAAAAACAACAGGATAAACATCAATATTTGTGATTCACATCACCACTAATAGAATAGATTAGTTACGAAACCCATTCTGTCATAATGATGGAGACAATCCACATGCAACCAGTAACACAAATACCAGAGTATCCCATATTTTTTTCTGTAATTATCAGAAAAATAGGCATCGAAAAATTGTGAAAATCAGTTAAACTTTGGGCAGTTCTAGTAACACAAATACTAAGGTGATACCATCTTAGTCTAAGAAAGCCACTTCCTGTGAATCACATCTCAAATTCACAGAATATTGCATGTCTTTTCAAGAGCTGAAACACAAAACAATTTTTATATAAATAAATAATTAAAAAAATATACAATGAATTTGAATTGAAGTTCCAAATCTTTCATTCAATCAGGAAAAAGCTATTAATCAATTCATATCTATCATATCACCACTCACCAAATAGGTTAGATAGAAAGCCCATACCTTGATAGGCACTCCCACATTATCATCTCCATTCAATGGCATTGAGACAATTAATCATAGGAGCAAAACCTGAACCAACAAAAAAAACAGTAAAAAAAAAAAACCAACCTTCAAGAATCAATAGGGTTGACAAATTGAGATATGAGACCACAACTACTACAGTAACATACAGCTCATAACACCATAGGGAAGGCAGTAATCATATACCAAAAAACTGATTCCACTAATGACAATCAGAATTGGTATAATTGGTTACATAAGGATACTTTCAAAACACTATACAGAAACATGAGTAAAAATCGGTCAATGACATAACATTCATGCAAGGGATGAAATTGAAACCTCATACCTTGATAATGATTCACAAATTTCGAATTATCAATGAAGAATACACCACAACCTTATTAGTATCCATACCACATTTTCACATGAATACTACATCAAACATACATAATGGGACATGTTCTATATACAAAAAACAGTTTAAAACACAAGGGATTTGTTCAACAAACAGGAACTAAAAAATTTAAAAGCATATTCATGAAAAACAAAAACACCTGCAACAAACAATATAACAGGTAACAAATAAAGATCTGATAATGAGATAAAAATGAAACCTAACAGAACTCCCAAAAAATTGTAACCAACACGATAACCCACAAAAGAATTGAAAACCAAATATTTCATTTAATGAGAAAGAAGCTATGAACCAATTCAATTCAATCACATCACGTGTCACCAAATAGGTCAAACAGAAAGCCCATACCCTGTTAGCCTTTCCCACATTCTCATCAACATCAATAGCACATAGACAACTAATGATAGGAGCAAAAGCTGAACCAACACAAAAACAGGAAAAAAAACTAAAAATAGGGGAAAAAAATGACATATTACACCTCACGTACTACAATCCAGCTACATGTCAGTAGACCACATGGAAGGCACTCACCAACTACCCCAAAACAATATTCTAGCGATAGCAATAAGAGTTGGTAATCTATTAGGTACGGATACATTCAAAGCAGCAGACAAACGGAACAAAGCATAGAGCAACATGAATAAAAATCAGTCAATCACATCAACATTCATGAAAAAGGATGAGACTGAAACCTCATACCTTGATAATGATTCCAAAATTTCCAATTTCCATAAAAAATATATAACAGAACCTTATTGGTGTAGAGAACACAGTTTCATGGGAAGACGAACTGCTGGATACTTTCTTCTTTGGCTAAACACATGTGCTAGTTAGAAAAGAACACCATGAAGCCATTTTACTGACACAAGGGCATTCTTTCTGAATTAACCTCTTAACTTGGGGCCAAGGATGTGTATATCCATCCAACAGCTGAATATAAACAGATTTAACACAATCAAAAGAATTTTTACATAAATAATAAAAAAAAAACTGACAATGCAGTTGACTTGGATAAATAATCTTTCTTTCAATGAGTAAATGTATGAATCAATTCATATCAATCACATCAATAGTCAACAAATGGGTTAAATAGAAAGCCCATACCTTGATAGGCGGCATTCCCACATTCTGATATCCTTGAAATGACACACAGACAACTAATAATAGGATCAAAACAAGACCAACACAAAGAAACTGAAAAGAAGTGAAACTTTCATAAATGAAGAAATCAATTCATATCAATCACATCAATAGTCACCATATGGGTTAATAGAAAGCCCATAACTTGATAGGCACTCCCACATTATCATCCATTCAATGGCATAGAGACAACTAATAATAGGAGCAAAATGAACCAACACAAAAGCACAGAAACAAGTGAACTTTCAATAAATAAAAATACGGACCAGAAACTGACGGTAAAGATATATTGAAAACAGCAGATGGGTTGAAAAAAAAAGTATAGAAACATGAGTTAAAATCTATCAATGACATCAACATGCAAGAAAACCATGAGATTGAATGTACAGAAACTAAAAAATTAAAAATATATTAATAAAAACAGAACAGCCATACTACAAAAAAATGAACAGGTAACAAAAGAACATCTGACAATGAATTCAAAATGAAAGTTAACAGCAAATCCCAAAAAATGTAACCAAGTACATGAACCCACAAAAAGAAAACAATATCAGAAACCGAATTTGAAATTAGAAATTTCACAAACCCTACACACAACATGTGCCTAAAATATGGAACAGATACCCAATCACAAATTGGAACATTAGGAATTTCACAAACCCTAGATAAGAAAATGTCCCTTACCCATATAACAGATACCAGTAATCATCAGAATTTGCAAAATTAGGGATTTCAGAAACCATAGACAAAATCATCAGAATTTGCAAAATTAGGGATTTCAGATACCATAGACAATAAAACCAGTGTAAATCGCGGATCAAAATTTGAAAGAGAATTTGCAAAATTAGGGATTTAAGAAACCATTCACAAAATCATCAATATTTGCAAAATTAGGGATTTCAGATACCATATACAATAAAATCAGTGTAAATCGCGGAACAAAATCTCAAAGATTAGGAATTTCACAAACCCTAAAAAATAAAATCTCGCTTAGCCATTGAACAGAAACCGGAAAAGATCAAAATTTGCACAATTAGAGATTTCAGAAACAATAGACAATAAAACCTGGTTCAATGGCGGAACAGATACCAAAATCCATCACAGGGATCTGAGATATTGAATATGAGCGGAAAATTGGGAAATCCGGAAACCGGATGAACGGCGAGGAACAAACTCCCAGGAGAACACGGCTCCTAGAAACCGTATGGTACGGAACACGGAACGAAACTTGGAGACGAGAGCAAAGCTCCTAGGGTTGAAAGAAATCATTACCTACCGAAACAGATCCATCAAGAACGAAGCTTGCCTCAGCGATTCGGTGAAAAGTATGGGAGGTTGCGTGAGAGAAGAGCACAAATGGATACGTGACGACTGGTGTCAGAGCAGCACATGCACCGTCGGAAAAACGGGGCCAGGTGGAGGAGGTGCCACGGTGGAAGCAGCACATGCACCGTCGGAAAAACGGGGCCAGGTGGAGGAGGTGCCACGGTGGAAAGGACCGTCCACCTCGGAGTGGAACCGGCGTGAGTCGCGGGGAGCTCTCCAGCTCGGAAACGAAACCACGCGTATCTAGTGTTTAATGATGCTATAGTGGGAAACTGAAGGAAATAGAACCGCGTGAACTTAAGGAAATTGAAACAACCCCCCCTTCTTTCTTTCCCCAATTCATAACCCTAGCCCCCATTGTCGCCGCCGTCCGAAGCTTGTTGGCGCCGCCGCCGTCCCAAGCTCTAAGGACATCGTCTTTATGTTCCTTGGCTTCTCCGTTCGTCGAAGGTTAGTGGCGTGGCGTCCGCTCTTGGTACTGCGCTCGTTTAAGATCTCTCCTTACACCTTCTCCGTCGTCGCCATCGGGTCTCCATCGGTGTCTCAGTTCTCATTGCTGCTTGGTACGCCGTTTCCCTTTTCCGTTTTAGATTTTGTTAATTTATTTTCCTGATAATCTTCTTTTTGGATTGCGAAGAGGGATTTACGTGCTGCAATCAAGGCTCCCCGAATCACTTCCACGAATCTCATTAGGTACGAGCCATATATGAAATAAAATTGTTGCTATTAGCCTTCTGTTGTGCTGATTTCACATGGTTCTTGGCACCTTGAGCTACTGATTTCATGAATCTCGGTGCATTTCAGTTCATTAATTAGTAATGGATTTGAAACTTAATTATAAAACTCGAATAATAATGTTAAGACATACTTGGCAAAATTTGAAGATATAGGTAAAGGAATTGCGTTTCATGAGTAAATATTCTCTTGATAAGCAAGCTTTTGAGAAATCCCATTTTGCCACTCCATACTTGTGTTTTGCCAAAGCAGCAGGGTGGCTTTTAGACTTGTCAAATTCAGTAGCAAGTTCTTCACCAAGCCTTTAATTTGCCTATTCCTTTAACATTATTGTCCTTGTTCCAAATCCAAGTTGTAGATTTGTTTTTGATCCCTGGTCTGACGTACGCATTCAAATTCTTGCTTGCATTTAAACTCTTATACCAAGCCTTCTACCAATGTGTTCAATGTCTCAATCCTAGTTCAATTTATCTTATACCAATTTTTTTCTTTAACTATCTATGATTCTGAGTACCTTTTAACAGTCATATTCAAATTTTTTCAGGTCTTATTTTTCTATTCTCCATAAAAAAGTGGCCGCTTAAATGCCTGGATCTTCTCTCTTTTTGCTTCCCTGGAATATTGGAGGTTAGATGTATGGTTAAGAACTTTTATTTTTCCCATATTCAAATCAATAGCTAATGATATTCTTACTTGTATTTAAACTCTTGTCAATAGTAGTTTACATATGTATTTGTACAGTGAGCAGGAATAAAAAATTTATGTTCATACGATCATTTAGTTAAGTTTCAATGTTTTTGGTTTCAATTATGGTCCATTGAGTGAACCCCTTCCATGAGTGAGTTGAATGAAAAAAAATACTTGTAAATTGACTTTAATATAAAAATACTTTTGTGTTTGATTCTTAAGACTAAATGATACATTTCTAGCATAAAGCCCATATCATAGTTCCAACTAAATGATTTTTTTTTTTTCAAAGGCTACATTGAATTTGAATCCAGGTCACTAGACCCAAGTTCACTAGACCCAAGTTCTGCAAAAGAAAAATATATATATATATATATATATATATATATATATATATATATATATATATATATATATATATATATTGTGTAAATTGGCCACAGTCACCGTGGATAACATGGCCTTCAAATTGGAGAACTCTTATTATAATAGCCTTATATATATATATATATATATAACCGTGGATAACATGGCCTTCAAATTGGAGATTTTTTATAATAGCCTTCTTACAAATAACTTTATTCTCCAAAACCCAAAAGAAAAAAAAACGATTCTTAATATTAGCATTACTTTCAACTTTTAAAATTTTTGTAAGCTTGAAAATATTTTTAGATGCACACTCTAATAGATAGTTTACACAAATAAAGTAATAATAAAATGTGATTAGTGACTTGTTAAGCTGCAGTTTTGTTATAGACTTATGGCACTGAGTGTTTTGAATTTTGAATTTATGACAAGTGATTTGTGATTTGTGATTAGTGATTAGTGATCTTGTTATGCTACTGGATTGATTTAATTTAGAGGTGATTATTTTGACTTTGTTTTGTGTACAGGATAATTTTTTCGTACTGGTAAAGACAACAGAAGTTGCTGCGGCACCGTTTATAACAACTTCATATGGCATCTCAATGAAGGAACTAAGTAGTAAGTTTATCTCGTAATTGCCATATAATAATTTGATAGCACATTTAACTAGGGTAGTAAGCGGATATATGGTAGCTAGATTGTCTCTATAATTGACTTATTAGATCATGTTTAGTAAGTTCAGATATTTGCATTCTTAGGTTTAATCATGACTTGTCAAAAGATTGGATGGATTTACCAAGATTTGAGAACGAGTACATAGTTGGTGTAAATAATTTTTTAGAGTTTGCCTTCGTAATTGGAAAACCGGTTGGAAAAGAAATCCATTGTCCTTGTGCAAATGGAATCATCGAATGGGACCAGTTTGTTTTGAATTAGTACGCGCTGAATGGTATCATATTTGTACTTCGCATTTAAGTATCTTTACATCTTTCATGTCGTCTATGTTGACTTCATCTGTTGACTTCGAGTAACCTTGATGGTTTCTTTGTAGCGTGCAAAAAAAGGGCAATGAAGATCCATCACAGCCTGAGATGTTTGTTGTAACTCGTACTAACAAGAAAGGAGAAAACTGACTCGGAACACAAGACGATTGTGAGTTGTTTAGTATAGTAGAAATGTACACTAAAAGAAATGTGTAAATCATTTTTTTTATTTTCAGCATATGCGCATGAACTTATTACAATTTTCCTTCTGTGTAATAGGAACATCTTCAAAATTTGAAGCAAGCTGGATACAGTGATGATGAAGCGCTTCAACGGTGTTTGGAAGGAGAGACATGGTAGGGTTCGTTTCTATGGTCGATCAGTCACAAAATCCTCTCTTAAAAAGGATAAGCAAAATCCGACAAATGCAACAACAACATGCTGAAGTGGTTTCAACTATGGAAAGAAATCAAAATAACTTGACTTCCAAGTTGGATGGTTTAACAAGCTTGATCAAACGGTGTTGCAACAAGTTAATCCTGGTATGAGTGCGGAACAAGTGCAAGTAATGATAGAAGCTGCCCAACAATCTCCGCCTGATGCAAGTAGTGCACCAAATGATGCGAGGCGAAGCATTCCTCCTTCACTGGGATCGAACCATGTGTCAAAAGATATGGAAGTAAGTACTGTCAAAATGAGTAGTTAAATTAATAGTGGCTGATTGCTTAATAGTACCTGATTGTTTTTGATGTTAATTTTATTGTTGATTTTATTGGCTAATTGGCTCCATGAGCACGTATTGAATAGAAGGGTAAGAAACTAATTACGAACTAAGATGCATAACCTACCATTGTTTCTCTTCAGAAGGTATAGAAAATTAGATAAGCAATAATACATGAAGGTGAAGGGGTAGCAATCAGCATTGAATTAGTACTCAGTAATATATAGCAATCAGTATTATTATTATTTTAAATTTACTTTGTCTATTGATTTCACACTCAATCTGGTTTTTCTGTTTCGCTGGTGTTGATTACTTGATTTGTTTGATGGGTTGGAAGCTAATAATAGTATTTCGGTATTACCTTGTTTTAAGCTTTTATTTTGGTTGTGGTTGTTTCTTTGTGCTGGAGTTTTTTCAGTTTTAAGCGACTTCAACAGGGGAGTTGAAGTTCCACTCAAAGATTAAAACATATAAACATTACAAATGGCTCAAAACCACATGCAAATGCTCCTTGTTATTTAGTGGTTGAAATTTTCATACTGATTGACTTACTTAACTTGTGCTCCATATTCATTACTCAACTGCACTGCATGCATCATCAAAAATATTTTTGTTCTGTTCTAACTTCTTTATTTCTTTTGCTAGCAGGAGGATATGATGTGAAGAAAATGTTCAATACAAATATAAGATGGGATGGGTCTTATAATGATTTTGGTTATCTAAATGTATTATTTTGATGTCTTCTTTACATTTTGATAAGAGATTTTATTCGATAATACATGTAATGGATAAATTACACTCTATTTGATTAGTGTTGTAATGGTATCTACTTTTTAATGAAACTTTTATGATTTACATTTATTGAATTTCTCATTCTTAGATTTTTTTGTGATTATCTCATTTTGGAATGTGATTATGCTTTAAAAAATTTATAAAATAAAACAGGTTACCATAGATAAGTTATGGCCACCGTTTTAAGGAGGGGTACCATAGATAAGCTATGGCACGGTGAAAACAGTGACTATAGATAAGGTTATGGTCACTATTTTAATGCGGGGTGACCATAGGCGCTATGGTCACGGTAAAAACCGTGACCATAGATAAGGCTATGGTCACGGTTTTCATGTGGGGTGACCATAGAGGCTATGGTCACGGCCAAAACTGTGACCATAATAAGGCTATCGTCACGGTTTTGGGAAGGGTGACCATAAAAGGCTATGGTCACGGTCAAAACCGTGACCATAGATATGGCTATGCACGGTTTTAGGTAGAGTGACCATAGAGGCTATGGTGGCCAAAACCGTGACCATAGATAAGGCTATGGTCACGGTTTTGGGAAGGGGTGACCATAGAGGCTATGGTCACGGTTTTTGGTTGAGTGACCATAGAGGCTATGGTCACGGCCAAAACCGTGACCATAGATATGGCTATGGTCACGGTTTTGGGAAGGGGTGACCATAGAGGCTATGGTCACGGTCAAAACCGTGACCATAGATATGGCTATGGTCACGGTTTTGGGTGGAGTGACCATAGAGGCTATGGTCACGGCCAAAACCGTGACCATAGCCTTATCTATGGTCACGGTTTTGGGAAGGGGTGACCATAGAGGCTATGGTCACGGCCAAAACCGTGACCATAGATGGGCTATGGTCACGGTTTTATCGCGTGACCATAGATTAACCTATGGTCACGGTAAAAAAAGCGTGGCCTAAAGTGCCAGAATTTGAACATTACAACCGTGGCCATAGAAACCGTGACCATAGATAAAAAAACCGTGACCATAGGTCTATGGCCACGAGAGAATAGGCCACGGCAGAAAAACCGTGACCATAAGTCAAAAACCGTGACCATAGACCTATGGTCACCCTTTTCACTAGCTATGGTCACGGTTTTTCACCGTGACCATAGACCTTTTTTTTTGTAGTGAATTTTAAAACCACTACATCCTGTATCAATTTCTATAGATATAAAAAAATTACAAAAATCTCTGCAATATTAAAAAGTTATAATATGATAAATTTAATTTCCAAACTTTTTATTATATTACTTCTTGGATAATAATAATAATAATAATAATAATAATAATAATAATAATAATAATAATATAATGTTCTTCCTGCATGCTATGTTCCATCAGGAATGCAAGAGTTACATATCCACAATGTTGTTGCATTATTAGGGGGGCATTGGCGCCATTGCAAGGGTTACTATATAAACGAAGTTGCTTCTTCTGATTTATTAATCTAAATATTAAATCGAATTGGTTAGCCTCGCTTTATTGTTGCTTCATGTAGTTAATATAAATCGACTATATCCGATTCAATTTATATAGTTAACACAATATTCTTACGTAAATCGAAATTATTACTACCATAATGTGAAAATTGAATTCATTAAATTTGATTTATATAATTAGATATTTTAGAACATTCATATACCGTTTTTGGCTTTGTGTGATTTGCATAATTTTGGTATGAGGTTGGTTTATTTGAGGTTTTACCCAAATTTCTATTAGGAATGGTAAAAATATTATAATTTAATTTATTTTATTTTATTTATATAAAAATTTACCATTTGAATTCTAATAATTACGGAAATTATTAACGAGATCTAAATAATATTATAATAAAAGTGTGAAAAATATACGAATATTTTTATACTCTTAAAATACCAATAAATATGACGGAGATAAAGAGAGAATAAAAAATAGGATAGTCTCCACATCTTTATCTAGAAGTTTTGAATTCAAATTTCACTCCTAACTTAAAAAAAAAGATATTTTATTGTTATAAAATAATAAAAATTATTTAAAAAAAAATATTTCAACTTTTTTTTAGGATCTTTTTTCTTTTGCATTTGGGGGGAGGGGGGGGGGTTTGCTGAGGCCTAGGTGAATTTCTTGACATTAGTCAAGATAAAAATAACCAGGTTTGACATTGTCTTTGACAAACTATATAATCCACCGACTGATGGAAGAAGCTACTCAGTAAAAAAAATCACTCTCATCTCTTTCAAGTTTCATTCTATCAATTTTTGTTGATTTTTATTCTGTAAAATCTCTAAATAAAATACTATTATTATCTATTCTTTATGATGGAGAAATAGTATATGATCAAAATAGATCTATTATATTTTTAGTTCTGCCCAACCAATCTTTACATATATATCTCTCGAAGTGAGATGTTTAATAATTTTGAAAAATTTTTTAGTGCATGGCACTGGTCAACATCACATAAAAAGTGAAAAAATCTATTATAGATATTCAACGGAAGTATGTGACACTTTATTTTACAAAAGGTATAATGTTATTATTCATAGTATTTATTTGATTATTTTTTATTATTTTATGTTTTATAGATGATACTAATAATATTTTATTATGTTTAAGGTATAACTTTATGTTGTTCTAATAAGATTTTGTGTGAATTAGGTATCGATTATATAATGATGACGACATACGTCTAATAAGTAGGGGGTGTAATCGGTTCAGTTTGGTTCGGTTTTAGACCAAAAACTAATCGAACCGACTTGATCGGTTCTACAATGATACCAACCATTTGGTTTGTTGCTTTCTGAACAACCGAACCAAACCAAACCGAACCAACATCGATTTGGTTCGGTCAATTTTTTCGGTTTTTTACACCTAATAATCAGAATTTAATTTACCATAAAATAAAGTTTAAAACCGTCAATAAACTATTATAACAAGAGTATATCACATCCAAATTCAATACAAATTCAACTTAATTAAACATAAAACAAAGATAATTAAAAATGTCTAGCAAAATAATAAAAACAAACACACTTTAAAACATATTAAAAACCAAAACAGTCACTTTAAACCAAATAAAAATCAAACAGCCACCATGCTTAATCTAAATCCACACCAGACTCGTCATCATCTTCCACGGTTGGTGCAATTTCTACAAAAATAAAACAAAAAAATCAATATAGATTATAAACATAATATAGATTATAAATTGTAAACATAAACCATCAAAGGAACTTCAAATTTCTTTTTTGCACACCTAATTCAAGTTTCTCAAACTCCTCAATAAGCTCCTCAAAATCAGTAGTCATTGGAGAAGCACGAAGCCAATTTTGTTTGCAAATCAATGCCTCAACTGTCTTTGGAGTTAAAGAACTCCTATAGTTGTTAAGCACTCTTCCACCAATGCTAAAAGCTGATTCTGAAGCAACAGTCGAGACCGGCATTGCTAAGACATCTCTAGCTATTTGGGATAAGATAGGATACTTGTTAGAATTTACCTTCCAATTCAATATGTCAAAGTATTTTGATCATGAGGCTTCTCTAAACCATCCATCAAATACAAATCCACCTTATTCTTGTTGATGATCTCATGAAAATGCACCTCCTTGAAAAAATCACCAGCCATGTCGCCATTAGGTACTCCCACATCTAATGCACCATCCATTGTCGCTGAAGTAAAAGATCTACCCCCATTATTTGCATTCACATAGCATTCAAACATCTTGGAGAATGTCTCTTTCACTTTTGCACGCAAAAAATCAGCATCATCCTTATCATATAGCTTTTCAAAGCTAAAGTTCACAAACTTCAACTTGTATCTAGGATCAAGAACCACAGCAACAAAAATCATCATATTGATATTTTTTATGTTACCCCAATACTTGTCATACTTAAGCTTCGTCCTCTCAGCCATACTCCCAAGTAATGGATCTCGACTACCACAACAAGCCTTGAACACCCGCAAGATCTTACAAAACTCATGAAAATATTGAGAAGAAGTCACAAGCAAACTACCAGACACACTCTTTGTAACATCATGAAATTTTTTTAAGAATTTCATAAAGTATTTTGCATTGTCCCAATCAAGATTCCTCAGAATACCACCTTGCATTAGAGCATATTTTATATCTCTATCCCTTAACCTCTTGAACGTCTTTTGAAACTTCAAACCACTTTCAAGCATGGTGTATATAGAGTTCCGTCTAGTGGGAACATCGAGTTGAACAGTACACTTGTCTTGTATCCTAGCTTCCTTAATGAAATTTTTGAACCTATTCATGCGACTAGGGGAAGCACGCACATATCTAATAACATTTCTTATTTTGCTAATAGATTCATGCATCACTTTCAATCCATCATTAACAACAAGATTAAGAATATGTGCACAACACCTAACATGCAAATGCTCTCCTTTCAAAGGATGTAAATTCCAATCCTCTATTTTAGTTCTTAGATAAGATATTACAGTATCATTAGAACTAGCATTATCAACAGTAATTGTGAACACTCTAGATATCCCCCACCACAAAAGACATCTCTAAATTTTTCTATCGATTGTTTCTCCTTTGTGGTTTTTAATAAGACAAAAATTGATAATCCTCTTTTGCAATTTCCAATCATGATCAATGTAATGAGCAGTGAGACACATATAATTCAGATTTTGCACAGAAGTCCAACAATCAATAGTTAAACAGACAGATTGATTTGGTTGTTTGAACATATTTTTCAACCTATTCTTCTCACTAATATAAAGATTCCAACAATCCTTAGCAACAGTAATCCTTCCCAGAAGTGGAAATATAGGTTGCACAATACTCATATAGAATCTGAATCCCCCCCCCCCTCAACAATAAGGGATTAGCACAATCGTTAGACAAATGTACATCTTTTGGAGTTACTTGTTTTTTTTGTCGACTTGTGTGTAGCAAGTTTTATAGATATTGGTGATGATATCCCCTTAAGTGGGGGCAACTAGAACAATTATTAAAAGGTTGATGGTTGACCTAAACAAGTTACTTGATGATAATCAAGAGGGGTCAAATGGGAAGGACTTTAATGATGTGATGATGCAGGAAAATTTTTAAATCCATGAGGGATCTGCGTTAATGACCCAATGATGAATCCCTATCAAGTTAACCCCAATGATGGTGAAGATGTAAAGGCTGAACCCATGAAAGTTCCTGATCAGGAGGAGGAAGAGATAAACTACTTCACAAACACATAACTCGTGTTGACACAACCTGCCATTTTCCAACCATATGTCATCTTGATCACTTTACTTTACTGAATCTCAAGTCAATGATTCCAGATTGTTTGTTTATGCAAAAAGGACTGAGGATGATCCCACTAATGAGTTTGAGATTGATCAACAGCTTGAAAACAAGGAGAAAGTTATTATGGCAATTAAAATGTATAGCATCAAGAAAGATGTCGAGTATAAGATACTAAAGATTGACCAGTTGAAGTATTCAGTACATTGCACTTAGTTTGGGTTGTAATTAGATCATACACATTCACCAAGAGCAGAAAAAATGAAAGGTGAGTAGATACAATGGTCCTCATACTTGCATACGAATACCAATGGGCTAATACCATAAAAGGTTGGACTCAAAAGTGAGTGCTCAACACATATTCACAATGGTCAAAACAGACCTTATAATTAACATCAGAGTTTTGCAAGGATCTATTGAGAATTATTTTGGTTACAAAGTGTCATACAAAAAGGTTTAGCTTACAAAGTAGAGAGTTATTGCTAAAATATACAAAGGATTGGGAGAAATCATACAACGAGCTTCCTAGTTGGTTATTCGAAATGCAAACATACTTACCGAGTAAAAAAAATTACATTGCCTTTAACTGCGTATGCTTAATTAAATATTGATATGTTCTATTAACCACTATCATATAGGTACTTGGGTGCAACTTTAAACACAACCTTAGCATGGTGATGTCGATGGTGTCATATTTCATCAGGTGTTCTGGACGTTCCCTCCTTGCATAGAGGCTTTCAAGCATTGCAAAACACTTATATCCATTGATGACACTCACTTGTTTGGTAAATACGGAGGCATACTATTTATGGCTATTGCTTAAGATGGTAATTCAAACATATTTTCTATTGCATTTGTCATAGTTGAGCCAAAGACGAAGAGACTTGGTCATTTTTTCTATCTTATCTGAGGCAACATGTCATACCTCAGCCAGGCTTGTTGGTGATCTCAGAAAGACACAAGTCGATTGATATTGCGTTAAATGCTAATGGGAATGGTTGGAAACTGCCACACGCCTTCCAACACTACAAGAAAAACTGGCTTTTGCCATGCTTTAAAGCGTGCTAAAAAGTGAGAAAAAGCATAGCAATGGCTTTTCGCCATGTTTTTTGAGCTATCAGCACACTTTTGAAAGGTCGAGAATGTTGGTTGCTTTATCGCCATGCTTTTTTCAATCTATTGACATGCTTTATTTTTTGCTAAACTTTTATCTATTACCACGCTGGCCATATGTATAACCCTGTAGGCACATTTTTAAAGCATACCTTCTAGTGGACATACAGCCACGCTTTTAAAGCGTACTCTCTGGTGGACATACAACCACATTTTTAAAAAATTCCGATAAGAAAAATATGGCTACGCTTTTGAAGCGTACCAATAGAGTAAGATATGACCATGCTTTTGGAGTGTGCTAATTGAGCATTACTGGCTGCCACGCATTTTAAGCGTGGCTACAAATTAGCTCAGAAAACCTATTCTCTTTTTTTTTTTATTAATCTTCCTAATAAAACCTTGCAAAAATCATATATAATTTTAAGGTAAATACTACCATAAAGATTTTACAATTGTCTTCATATGAAGATACTTCTTTTTTACCATTAGATCATGAATTGTATGGTTAGATTTTGATATGTTACAAAAGTATTTTTTTAAAGTGTGGCTAAACAAACAAAATATACATTTAATACAAGAATCTTCATAAGAAGATGTTTTTAGCATTTTTATTTGAGTAGGTGCCAAATTTTAAATCATAGTATGAAAGAGTAATTCAAACAATGACCAAAAAGATTATGTATATAATTTTAAATCAACCAATCCAAGATATATAAACTTGTCACTAAAAAATAGACTTTGCATACTAACAAAGTACCAAAAATCAAAGTCATAACAATTACTCATGAATTTCTAATACATGAATTACAATTCCTTAGAGGCCTTCATTTACATTTCAAGAACAGTTATAACTTTTTAGCTTCTTTCCATTTAGCTTCTTGAAAGTCTTCTTAATCTCCTTTAAAGAAGGCTTTTGGAAAGACAAGGAACTACCAAATGATGCTGCGGATTTCACTCCTTTGGAAGACAAATCATGAGATTCATTGAGTGATTGGTTGATTAAAGCAAGCCATTTTGCAACCGGTTCATTACTAGCACGCGTTTTCTGCATTCAATGGAACAATCTCTTGAAAGCTAAAAAGGTCGAGAAAGAAAAATTATTCCAAAATAAATTATCACAGCAATCCTCAAATTGTACTGTACAAAGCACTGCTAGTAATTTGGATATTAATTTAAAAACATATGAATTTATGTGTATTTTGTCTCCATTATATTTAATTATTATACATCATGTTTGCCAAACATTAATACAAAAATTGTATAAAAAATTTTATTATGTCTAGGTATTTTTATTATATTTGCCCCATTACCAACATTTTTCTGGATTCATTACTACATTTATCAATTATATTGAAAAATACAGCAAAAAAATTGTAGTACTTTATTTCAATACAACAGAATAAGAACCTCAGTTTTGAACATTCAAAATCATAAATGGCCTTTTCACTGTATTTAGTTATCCAACTTAAAAGCATATCATTGCTCTCGTACATTCCAAGTTGCTGCAAAAACTCTATAAAGATTAAAAACAGTCAAATGACCATGATCTAAACTTGGTATTTTATATTGTGATAGTAACAGACTGTCATAAAAAAGTAAAACCAATAACAAATAGAAAATTTCACAAAAATACCTGAAATTATGAATTGCTTCAACAGAAGACATAAAAGACTCTGAGACGCAGTTTGCAATTGCGAATCAGGAATTGCATCTACAGCTAATTCAAAGTACTATCACTATAATATACAAGGAAAAGTAGAGATTGATCAAATCGATCGTGCCAAGGAAGATCTTGGTTTTAGAAAAAATTGACAAGTGCAAGGTCATGTTTTCTTTACATGTTCCTTCAGTAATAAGGAAATATAAATATAGTGAAAGTTAAAGGTAACAAAGATGTATAACTCATTCTTGCACATTAGCTTAAAGTCTAAAACTGAATATATTCTAATTTTTAGATCAGATCACAAGATGCTCCACACTCTCTTATACAGTTCTAATTAAATTAGATGTTGATTCAACCATAGATAGATCATCAATCTCTTTAACATTATTACAAGAAAAAAGTAAAACAAAAAATTCTCCTTAAGTACTCTGATGTATATACTTTGTTACAGTAAATTTAGTAGGGTGTAAGTGTTTGGTGGTTTATGTAATGAGTAAACTTGTATATATATGGATGATGGAAATAACAAAGGGTGTGGTTTTATCCCTTAATTATTTCTCTTTTCTTTTTTCAGAGCTTTTTTCTGTATAGTGCTTGCTCTACTTTTTCATTATTCAACTATGCAAGTTTAAACAGAGTTTTGTCAAGATGCTTTAAGAGATAAGCTAACTCATGTAAAATCATTTGTTAGGGCACATTCCATTAGTTCTTGGATAAGGGTCTCAACCTTCTTCTACTTGGTTATAGGCAGAGCTGCTCTATTTTTGTCCAATTTTTTCTATTGTTAATATAACATGTGAGTTTTGGTGTTCATGAAGCAGCCCCTATCAAGTACCAGAGATCAAGGAAAGGAATGAGTTCGGATATGTAAAACAGAAGCAGAGATAATTCTACTATCCAAGGAAAGCATATTGAATTGATTATGCTTAGAATACTAAGTTACAATAGAATGGAAGTAGTGTACAACTATATATAGAAAAAACTAACTATATGTAACTAATTGAATACAAACTATTATAACTGACTAAAGGTAGTTTCAAAATAGATTTCGTGATTGGTGAAGGGAGAGTTCTTGAATTTCTTGTTGACTAAGTTAACACTTCCTTCTTAGTCTTATACTTAACAGTCCCTAGCTAATGAGTTGTAGTTTGATTCTTTGTTGGCCTCTTGTATATGTGTTTTTGTGACTTTAAAATGTTAATTAGTTACTTTAATTTCTTATTTATCTCCTAAGCCTCAATATCCCGATTCTTATGCTTTAACACCGTATTGAGTTTGTAAGATTAATTTAGTACTTTCACCCTCATATCTTAAAAGAACTAACAAATGTTCATGAATTACAACAGAATTTGATTCTTTTCATCTAAGTGTAATAGGATACTCATTGCACTAATGTTATCTGCAGGATGTAATTCAGGTGGAAAATCTCATCAACTTTTGGCCAACTAATTAAAAAGGAGATTGAAACTTTGAAGGTGAAGGCCTTATAAAAATATATGCATGATTCCTTGGATCTTGCTTCTGCCATTTAATGTTATTATTATTTGTTAGCTAACTTTTATTATTGTTGAGTTACTCCTCCTCGCCTAATTCCAATAATATTACTTGCATTGTCCCTTTTAAGTTTTAACTATTATGTGTTTTCTTTTCTAATTTTGGTTCATCTTGATTATGCTTATTTCGGGATACATTGGTGACCCAGAGCTTTCGGAAATTAAAAATGTGAACAGGTGTGTTAATAAGTTCTTTCAACTATAGTATTATTTTATATATAGTAACGGGGAAAAGAAAATTACTAATTGTGAGGGGAACATATATAAAACGTATAAGAGGTTATTTTATTAACTCATAACCTAATTAATACAAGTGTTTGTGTCTTCAAAACATTTGAGTTATGAAAAAGTTATTTTGGTCTTTGTTAGTTCAAGCCAACGATAAGCCTATGTGTAATATTATCATGTTCTTGTTATATTTCAGTATTTTATGAGTTAATGAAAGTGTCTAATAGTGGAGGCAAAATTAAGAGTGTTTTCTTTCGAGATTCAGTTTGGGACTCAGGTTTGTTAATTCTCATGGTATTTTGTCTGAATTTGTTTTAAATTTAATTTTCTTGTTGCTTCTTTAATTTTTTTTTCACTTTATGCAGATTGAAGATTTTAAGAAGAGTTTAAACACTGTGAACTCTGCCTGTGATGAGGTACTTATTAATTTGCTTACAAAATTAATAAATAAAATTTTATTTATTTATTTTTTCTTGTATTTTTGTGAACTTGTACATTTTGCTTTGATAATAGGTCCGAAATTCAGTTAAACTCAAGGAAAGTGAAGGGGTATGTTCTTTTAACTAACAATTGTATTGATATTTTACTTTAGATGATATTAGTATTTATTAGTATGAATAAGTAAAATTTATATTTTTTTATTGCACTCAAATTATATTTTTGTTGTAGTAATTGGATTAAAAGAGTAAAATTTTATCCTTAAAAGTGTTAAGTAGTAGATCTTTTAGAACAAACAACAAAAAAACATAATTTTGTGAAGAAGACTTTATATATTAAATACTATATATTAAGACATTAAAAAATATGTTTGATATTTAAAGCTATCTATTATAGTTGAAAAATTATATTATGTTTGATTTTATTTATGAGTTATGAATTTTGATTTTCGATGACCATATATAAATTAAAACATATGTTATATTTAATATTTTATTATTTATGAATTATGAATTCTGGTTATTATTAAATTTTAGACAAAAAATTATTGGTTTAACGTGGTTAAAATGGCTATTTTAATTGGTATATTAAACGAACAAAAACTATTATTTTAATTTAGTAAAAATATTTCAATTGTCATTTTAAATTACTAAAAATTGTCATTTAATTTTAACTTGATAAAAATAATGGTTAAAACTGTCATTTTAAACGATCCAAAAATATAATTTTTATTGGTAAAAATAGTGATTTTCAACCGTTATTTTAAAAGTTAAAAAAATACCACTTTAACCTAAAAAAAATGATAGTTTGTAATCGCCATTTTAACGCACGCACCAAGAAACTATTTTAATTCAGTAAATCAATCACCAATTTAACCATTCAAAAAATTGCTATTTATATGAATATAGCGGCGGTTTGAAGTGTTGTTTTAAACGATAAAAAAATTCGTCATTTTAACAATGAAAATTATATCGATTTTCGAAGATCGTTGTAATTTATAAAATAATGCTCAAGATTATAGTATTTTTTGAAAATGCTCTTTTTAGATATAATGACAGTTATAATCGTTAAAATTAATTACCCAAAATAACCACTGTAATAATTTAATTTTTTTTGTAGTGTATATTTACTGTAGTCATAATAAATAATAAAATTTAGTAATATCATTTAATCTATATAACTAATCTATCTAATAGGATATGACTTTAATTTGTTGTCGTTGTAATTGTTATATTTATTTTAAGGGTCATATATTTTTTTAAAATTTAATTTTCATACATTATTAGTATAAAAGAATTTTATATGAATAATGCTCAATTATATATTACTACATTAACAAAAATAACTAATTTTAAAACTAACTACTTAAAAAATTATCTAGAAACATAAATTTAATTAAATAATTGTGTATAATTATTTGTTGAGAACTAATTTACGTATTTACTCTTCTTTTAAAATTTTTGAGAAGTAGGTCAATGTTACTCATATAGCTACACACTATGCCAAAAAATAAAATAAAATAAAATAAAAAACAAAAATTCAATTTTCTTAACAAGAAAATACTCCATAAATTTTTAACTAATATAATTAGAATAGCAGAGCCTCTTAGATAAAGACGTTTAAAACATATTTTTTTATAAATATTTTTTAATAATTAAAATTTAATATATATAATGGATTAAACTGTGTTATTTTTGTCAAAATTAGACTAGACAAATTAATTTAACCAAAAAATAATGAATTAAATCTTGAACGGTTTAAATTAATATTATTTTTTTATAGAAAATAACTACAATACTCTTATTATAGAAAATGACTAAAATATTCCTATATATATATTAATTTTGAGAATACTAAATTCTAGTGAGTCTTTTACTTTTCTGTCATTATAGAAATATTTTAGTCATTTTCTATAATTAGAGTATTGTAGTTATTTTTTATAAAAAATAATATTAATTTAGACCGATTTAAGATTTAATTCACTATTTTTTCGATTAAATTAATTTACCTGATCTAATCTTGACAAAAATTAATATGATTTAATTGATTATATATGTTAAATTTTAATTATTAAAAAATATTTTAAAAAAATATTTTAAACGTCTTTATTTAAATAGTTCCTTTATAATAATAATGTGTAGATTTGTTATTTTGCGCCCAGTTTTCTCTTAGTCAACTATACGGACTCTCCTGTTTTATCGACTTAAAAAATACGTATAACCTGTAGCAATTTGTAAGCTTGTTTATTAAAATTTCAATTTGTACTAATCCTAGATAATCGAATAATATTTAAAACCATTTCTCAGTATATATCTTGTAACTTGTAAGAGACGCGGGACTTGACTAAGCACATTTTTAACCTTTAACTAAACTACTTTCTGGTGCGGTGTACTTATGGGGAAGATTTTGATGTTTTATGTCGACTATCATCTTTGTAAAAGAGAAAAAATAAAGATACAACTATTTATTACATACTTGCTGATTAAATATATAGCTGTGAATTACTTAGAATTTCTAATATTGTTGACATATATAGGACAATAATAATACACGGTTAGCTAGTACTCCTAGTAGTTTAATAATCAATCCCACGAGCAAATCAATACACATCCTTTAACATTATTAATTTAAGCCATTTTTTTTTTAAAAAAGGTTGTTTTTATAGTTACCATCTCTATTCTTTCTTCTAAATTTTAAAATTTAATTTCTGAATCCTAAATTTTAAATAACAAATTTAAAATTCTTAATCCTCTAATAATAAAAAAATAATCTTACGAGAATCATAATTATTCAAACCAAAATAATGATCGAATCAGTTAAATAACTTATTTATTGATTACTAGTTTAATCGATAAATTATTAGTTCAATTAGTTGATTTATTCCCATATAACTAAAAAATTTAAAATAATAACAAAATTAAAATATATATATCTTCACTAATATTTTAAGAACAATCAAATATCAACTAATTATAATTTGGTTATTATTAAATAATTATATAAAATTTTATTATTTTCATAATTTTTTAATTTTAATTTTATATTAAAGTAATTATTTTTAATTTTTATAACTAATTAATTAATTTATATTTATTATATATTGTTATATACTATATATATTTATTAAAAAATAATATTAATAAATATAATATAATCACATAAAACTAATTATATTGTAAATAATAAAAATATTTGATATTTTTTATTTATATATGTTTAATAACATTTATATTTATATTAATATTTATATCTAATAAAAATATAATTAATTTAAATATAAATGTGTATAAAATTAAAACAATATTTAACAAATTTTTTGTACGTTTTTACTTATAATTAATAATTAAGATATAAAATAGCAATGAACAGCATAGCTTAAAGGCAAAGGAAGCATGCAATAATAATGAAGAGTTGAATTTGAATTATATCTTCATCAATTTTGAAATTTTTACCTGAGTGATTCTATTGAATTAATTTTCATTTATTTTTATTGAATTTAATCGATTTTTACCGATTTTGATCAATTTTTACGGGTTCTCAAGGTAAAACAGACCTAAGACTAGACTAGATTGGCAGATTATAGGTCCATTTTTAATAACTATAATGAAAATATTTAAAAGACAATAAATTAAAATTATCTTATTTTTTTTAAAGATAATAGTGGTATTTTATTCAATAGAGAAATTAATACAATATCCAAAAGTCAGGAAAAGAAAAATAAAAAAAAATTCTCAAATATTCACGAACAGGTGAAATTATAAGAAGAAAATAACATATAAAAGTAAATAGAGAAGAAATCTTTGAACACTATTTATAAGGCAAAATAGATAACTCTTGGTTCAACTTAAGCGATGTTGTTAGCATTTTTTCAGAAGCTTTTTGACATGTTCAAAAATTCGCCAACACTTCTCCTTCCAAATATTCCAAACTACAATCAAAACCATTCGAGCTCTTTGAGGGCTTGTTCATTGAAATTCAGTTTGTAACATTGAATTCCTCCACCAATCAAAAAACAAAGAACATCTATAATTTAAGATGAGCTAAGCTAAAGGACTCTTCTTCCAAACTAGATTAGTGTCTCCACAGAAAAATAGACAGTGTATGAGTGATTCTAGAGCTAACTTGTAGATTGGACAAGTTGCTAGAATAGATGAAAACCGCTGATAGATGAGAAGTAGAATAGGAAGCTTACCATGGAGGATTTTTTACGCAAAGAGCAAAATATTGTGAGAAATTTTTAGTTTTCATAAATGGCTCCAAACTGGCTTCTGTTGCATAAAATTTGGACAAAATTCAATGGAGATGTGGTAAAATTGGTAAGCAATTCTATACCCTAATGTAATATCATATGATTTTGTTCTGTTCAATACCCATTGAATTGTGTCTTCACCTTCTCCTGGAGTTATGGAGAGGATTCGCTGAGCACAATTTCTGGAGGAAAGATATTTGAGATTAATACTTGGTTTCACTATTTATTTGACAAAAATAGGTCTTTCACCCATAACAGATGGTAACTATCTGATAGTAGTGCTGTAGATGGTGGAATATTGAAGGAGTAAGGAGAAGGAACCCATGGTTCACTAAAGATTCGAATATCACCAGAACTTACTTTTCAACTAATGTTTTTCTCTATAACTCGCGTCCCTTCAAGAATACTTTGCCAACTTCAAGAAGGTAAGGTTCTTACTTCTGCTGTAAGGATATAATTAAATCTAAAGTATTTACCTTTAAGTATTCTGGAAAGAAGATAGTTAGATTGAGTCATGATTTTCTAGCACTGTTTATCCAAAAGAGCCAGGTTTTGAGCCCTAAGATCTTTGAAACCAAGCCTGCCTTCTTTCTTAGACTTAGTCATCTTATCCCAGCTAATCTACACCATTCGCATTTAAGAATCTTGTTGTCCTACCAGAACTGGGTTAGAGTATTATGAATTTCATTTATCAAGCTGTCCGAAAGTTTAAAACATGATAATGTGTATATTGATATGGTTTCACTAACTGCTCGAAGTAATACATGTCTTCCTCCATTAGATAACAAGCATCTTTTCCATCCTTATATCCTTTTAAGAATCTTATCTTTGATTGAGTTAAAGGTGGCTTTCTTAGAGCGGTTGACAAGAAAAAGTAGGCCCAAATATTTATCATATACACTTATGTGAGAAATATTCAGCTGGGCTATTAGGGAGGTTCTAATTAGCTCTAAAGTGTTATTACTGAAGAATAGGGCCGATTTTTTAAGATTAACTCTTTTTTCATTAAATCTCTCATAAGATTTCATTAATTTTAGAATAAAGGCACAAATATTTTCTGAGACTTTACCGAATAGAATTGAATCATAAGGGAATAGCAAGTGATTTATAGTTGGACATCTTCTATTAATTTGAGTTTCACGAATGAGATTGTTTTGCTCTGCTTTGTGTAGTAAGAAGGAAAGTCCTTCTGCACATAATAAAAAAAGAAAAGGGGATAGAGAATTACCTTGGTGGATGCCTCTATTTAGTTTTAAAAAAATCATAGGGTTGACTTTCCATAATAACAAAGTAAGAAACGTTTGTCAAAAATTCACGAATTCAGTCAATGAATCTCGATTCAAAGTCCAACTTTTTCATAATAAACCATAGAACATGCCACTCCACCCTGTCGTAGGCTTTACTCATTTCAAACTTGAGTGTCATTTCGTATTCCATACCTTGCTTCTTTTGTTTACGGTAGTGCATACATTCGTGTGCTATAAAAATGTTATCAGAAATGAGTCTATCTTTCAAGAATGCACTTTGAGTAGGACTAATTACCTTGTTCATACACTCTTGGAGTCTGTAGACCAGTACCTTTGAAATAATTTTGTAGACAACAAAGGACAAATTGATGGGCCTTATATGAGTCATATCACTCACATCTGGGACCTTTAATTTGGCACTAGACAGATATTGGTGTGATTAAAATTTTCAAATTCTACTTCTAGCAAAAAACTTCTCATAGTCCAGAACACGTCTTCTCCTACTATATCCAGTAGAATTGAAAGAATTTAGCCATTATACCGTCCTCTCCTGGTGTATTCTGAAGGTGGATACTAAATGTAGCTCTTTTTACCTCCTCCATAGAAACAGGTCTTCTGAGCGTATAGTTCATGTTTGCTGTAACCTTAGGTTCGAAGTTTGTGAAAAAAAGTTCAGGATCCACCTAATTAGAAGATGTGAAAATACTCTTAAAGTCATCCTTAACCACCTTAACAATATCAACATTGGTTATTCCCCATTATTCCTCCGCAGATGTCATATCTTAATTCTTCTGGTTCTAGATTTAAATTTTTGATGGAAGAAGTTTGTATATTGGTCTCATTCTTTCAGCCATTTAATTCTAGATTTGTCTTTTCAATAAAGTTTTTCGTCCAAATATTCTTTTCTAAGCCGTTGTTTAAGCTCAAGTAATTCAGTGTCTCCCATGATGTTTGATGCCCATTTTTGTTCTAAAAGAGCAGCAACTTTAACAATCTCCTTTTAAGAATTAGTCGAGCCAAAAAATCAATCGGTGCCTAACTAATTTAAGCTTCTGAAATAATCTAAACATTGATGAACTTTCTATATTTGAGTTCTAGACCTCACTGATAAAATTACGAATTTGTTCTTCACCACACTAGCAAGATTGAAATTTGAATCTCCTCTTTGATCTCTATGGTTGATAGTTAGTGTCCAAAAGGAGGGGAGCATGATCAGAACCTGTCTTTGATAGTATAAAGACAGTAAAATAAGAGTATAATTGGAATTAAGATTCACCAACAAGCATTCTGTCAAGCCTTTCCTCAATTAATTCACATTTACCTACATCTGTTACTCCAAATAAATGATTTACCCACCATTCCCAAATCAATCAACGAGTTATTTCCAATAAAATATTAAAGGTATCAATCAAAGAATGAGATTTAAGATTACCATAAAATTTCTTACCTTAATCAATAATGAAATTGAAATCATTAATAATAACCAATTTACCTTGGAATTAGGAGAACACCGAAAAATTTTTTTGAAATTGGATAGTCAAATATTTTTGTTGTAATTTAAATTATCTTATTTAACATCTATAATTTTATACATATAATATTTATAATTATATTTATTATATCTAATATTATTTAATTATTTAAGTATTAATTAATAAATACAAAATTAGATAATTTAAGACTTTTTTATATTAATTTCTATTGTTTTTAAGTATTTTTAATAATTTAAAAAAATTGTTAATATTATTTTTACTAATATAATATTAATTTTTATTAATTTAATTTTAATTCACTATAAATATAAAATAATTTTATAAATATATTTAATTATGTATTATTATATTAACAAAAATAATTTTTTTTATTTATTTTAAACATACAAACATGTGAATAATTATGTAAAATAATTTATACTTTTTAGGGCATGAAATTTAACTCCAGTTCTTATATGTACAATTTTTTTAAGAATACGTCTCTAAAGCTAAGTTTGCTGCCTAACTCATTTTTAATTTATTTAATATTATTTTATGTGTATATTAACATCAATTATTAAAATTAATTATTAATATAAAATATATATTAAATATAAATACATTAAAAATAAATAGCTGATTTTAGTTTACCTATAACATTCATGATTTATTTGCGGCAGCATAATGACCAAGTCCACCATAAGTAATAGCTGCGCAACCCTCCTCGTATAGTCATATCTCCCACTCTCAGACTCTCCTCCCTCCCTCTTTAACTTTTCTTTCACTATATATATAATGTGCTCAAACTTCCTCATTCCTCATTTTCAAACCGCAAAAACAAACTAGAGTCAACATGAAGAGACATCTTCTGACACTGTTATTCTTCTTTCTCCTTCTTGACACATCTCTTTCAATATCGCTGGGACCTGTAGCTAAAATAATCTTAAGGAACCCCGCCATCAAGAGATTATACAAGCGTCAGCTTCCGAAAAAGGCACTCCATACCGGATTCGACTATTTGAAAAACCAGAGCACCCCTCCACCACCGCCAGGTGCGCCGGAGGAGAAAATCCAAGGCCTCCATTTGGTGAAACAATATCTCAACGATTACGGTTACATCCAAGACTCCGACAATTACACAGATCTAATGGACCAGGACACCGTTTCTGCCATCAAAACCTATCAAACCTTCTTCAATCTTAACGTCACCGGATACCTCGATGACGAGACTCTTCAGCAGCTTTCGCTGTTTCGATGTGCTGTCCCGGACGTTAACTTCAACTACTCTCTCTCCCCTACCAACAACGTGTCGTGGCCTAAAGGGAAAAACTGGTTCTCTAACCGCACCAATCTCACCTACGGCTTTCTCCCGCAGAGCGATATCCCAGAGAACTTCACCGCGGTGTTTAAAGACTCATTCAAGCGGTGGTCAGACGCTATAACGCCGGTACTAAACCTAACACTCACTGAGACAAGGTACGAAAGGTGTTTTAAAATAAAAAGTTGATTGAATTCAAATAAAAAACCCTCCGAAACTAAGGTCACGTGAATTTATTTTTAAGTGAAATTAATATATAAGAACGATCAAATAATTTAATAATTTTGATTAAATGTAACAATTTTTACTATTATAAATGAATTTTTATCTAAAATAATAAAATATATGTAATAATAAAAAATATTATATAATAGCATAATAAGTATTTTTATATTGTATTTAATTGTTTGTGTGTCAGGTACGACTATGCAGACATCAAGATAGGATTCTACATATTTAATAACATGACGGTGGGCAATGAGGTAGTAGGGGGCAGCGTCATAGAACTTGTTTCAGGTAACCAAGATGTTACTGTTGGGGACATGCTTTTGGATGCTACAAAGTACTGGGTACTTCCCAATGACACTCTTAAACTTAACAGCTCAACGCTAGAGGATGGTATAATGGACTTGGGTTCTGTGGCGATGCACCAGATAGGGCATCTTCTTGGACTTTCACACTCCTCTCTAAATGAATCGGTTATGTATCCTTATATTTTGCCTCAAAACCAGAAGAAGGTGCAGCTCTCAAACGATGATAAACAACAAATCAAACAAGTTTATTCCACCCATGCAAGTGGAGTTGGGACCCGTAATTGGGGATTCATTACCGTTCTCTCACTTGGATTTGCATGCATGTTCCTGTTGTACTAGTTGTCTTACCGCTACGTGATTGTGTGAATGTTTTTTAGTTTTTGTTTTTATTTCTTAATACACTACCTCTTTACCGGTACCGTCTTGCCACAATTTTTTTGGGGGTTCATTGATAAAAAATTTGATTTAATGTTTTTTAAATTAAAAATTGGTAGTGTCTAATGCGTAAAGATTTTTTTTATATAAAAAGTAGGGAAAATATATAAAAGAATATTTTGTTTTTCTCTGAATTCTTTTCTAAATACTTGACACGAATATGAGGTTTAATTAAGAGGTCGAATTGGATCGATTTTGTTACCTTTAATCCAATAAAAAATAATGTAATAATTATGTTAATGTATAAGAAAAAGATAAAGAATTAAAAAAAAAGTAATAGTTGCGAAAGTCTCGTCGACAAGGTTTTCAAAACCAAATTGGGTATCAAACTAATCTAATTAATGACATATTGATTGAGAAGTTCAATCAATTGAATCATATTGATTTAGACGTTCAACCAATTGGATTATATAGTCTAATCCAAATAATTAAAATATAATAAAATAATTTATAATAATTTATAAAATAAAAAATAAAACATAAAAATATACTTATATTTTAATAAAAATATTAAAAATGCACTTTAAAAATATAATAATCAAAGTCTTAAAATCTCATTTAAATAAAACACAAGAATACTACGACGCTAAATTGCTTTACCGATGGATAGAGGTGGAGTTTAAGGCGCCGTCGATAAAATTAATTTAAAGAAACGCAGTGATTCAATATCATCGATAAATTATTTTACCGACAATTAAACCATCAGTAATGGATGAATGCGAATTTAAATTCGTACCTATTTTCTTTTTTCCTTTCCATTTCAGCAACCTCTCTCTCTCACTACCCACACTTTCTCTCTACAATTTTTTACTGCTCGAAACTTCGATCAACATTAGATTAACCGCGGTGAGTTCCTTTTCAATTTAATTGGTTTAGTTTGTTTGATTAGTTGAGCTTTACCATTCATTTTCTAGTGTTCTTATTTTTTTATCTTGAATTTTGAGCTTTGGTCTAAATGTGATTTTTTTAGATTCTTAGTGGCTTTAGGGACATTGCTGCTGTTGCTGTTACAATGCAGGAATTGTTCGATTATTTTTACTATTTTTGACAGGCTTAATAATTTAAGTTGTCTAATGAGATTGGTATTTATTTATTTATTTATGTTTTTATTGCTATTAAACTTAATTGAACCTAAAACTTATAAATAATATAAGTGAAAGAATTTTTTAAATTGAAAAAGTATTTACTTTGGCAATATTAAATGTTTAGGATAGAGATTTGAACTTCTACAATAAATTTATAGAATGGAAGAGTCGAAATGATTTATGTGTAAGGGCAACATAGAGATTCTTCCGATTTATTTGCTATGAAATTTGTTTGTGTTTGCTCCATATTTATTTGTGGAATAAAACTAAGGTAATTAGAATGGTTAGAATTAAATAATGTATTTAATTTGTAAATTGTATGATGATTAGTTTATGTTGTGTAAATATATTGCTAATATATTAAAATATAATATGGAATTGAAATTTGATAAATTGGAGGGTCCTAATGGTAGAAAAAATTCTGGCAAAATTAAAAAAAAAAACTTTTAGAGATTAATACAATTTAAATAGCAAAAGCTTTTTGAAAAAATGTAGGTGAGTGGGATCAAATGGCGCAAAATCGATCTTGATGAATGATAAACACTTTTAATAGGGGTTTTAAATCGTCATTTATAGATGGTTTGGATAAATTCTTAGACACATGCATAAAATCGGACGATTATTTGAGATTGCAAAAGATTAGGTATTCGTGTGTTAAATGTAAATGCACTAAATTTAAATACAACTGAGGATGTAAGGTATGATTTTATGAGAAAGGAGTTTATGCCAAATTATTGGGTGTGGGTACAAATATGGCGAATAAAATTTACAAATCAGGAGTAGTTCTAGACAAGGAGGACATTCGGGCTGTGATGTGGATATTCTTGGACACCTTTTTATTACTTATATAATTGTTTATTAACGTATTATTAATGGTGGTCGTAGTCAGGGATGGCCAAAGAAAAATGCGAGTGTACCGCTTGATATAGGCGTCATCTTTGTGCATCACTACTCTTCCTCTTGTCATTTCTACTCCACCACCCCTTTCACCCAAGTCCCAAGCTGCAGAGGATGGGTTGCCACAACTTACTATGATCCCGACACCTAGGACTAGTAGCTAGCCATAGCCATAGTAGGGCATCTACCATTGGAGGATTAGAACATACTGGAGATCCACCACCTACGAGGCTACGATTAAAAAGATGGTATATGTTTAACATTTTAACAATAGCACACAATATAATTTACATAATATCGCATTCATCAAGTATTCCTTTTGATAGGAGGCTGAGCTGAGCTCCGTAGGAGCGAGTTGTTTATGAAGACCCCAACAAAAAAGCCGATCTGTCAAAGTCGGTCAACAAGCACTCTGAACATACTCACGTAAGTCTTTAGTTTGACTAATACTTAATAATCGATTATTTAATTAAATTATAAGTCTTTATTTCAATGACTAACATTTAACAATAAATTTTTTCAGGATCTCTTCGAGGAGGACTTGTCGAGGGCCGATGATGAGGCCAAACGCCGGTTCAAAATTTTTCAAAAAAAAAATGTCATCGTAAATAAAGTTTTAAACCAACGAATAATTCTTATTAAAATAATATTTTTTATAATTAAGCACAATTAGGAGAAATTTATAAAATTATACATTTTTATGAATAAATGTAAGATAAGTTGATAAACTCTATATTTTTTTATCCAAAAATTATCATAAAATAAGAGTTTATCAACCTCTCCATATTTAAACAATAGCATGTTCTCATGCTAAACATAAAGAAAGATAAAATTAAGAGATATTCAACATTTATTGAAAGTAAACTATGTATACCTATTTTATCTATATCTATATATCTATCTACTTGTATTTATTAGTATCTAGCTACTTAGTTAAAACAAATCAATTTTCAAGAAAATATATATGTATAAAGGGTTAACTCAATATAGCAATTGCACTACTAGAAGTAAGATTTTTTCGGAAGAATTTTGAGACGAAATTGAAATAAATTTTGAACAAATTACAGACAAAATTTTTTTAAACAAAATTGGGACGAATTTTTTTGTCCAAAAAACCTTGTTGCTAATTTACATTTTGTCTGAAATTTCGTCCGAAATTTTTTTCAGACGATTTTGTGACAAATTTCGAACAGGCATTTATCTGCTAAATTTCTAACTATTATGATGTATTTTAGACAAATTTTAGACAGATTAGCCAACATAAAGACAATGTATTTCAGACAAATTTCAAACGTAAAAATATTTTAATTTAGACAAATTTTAAACAAAAAATATATTTTATTTTAGACAAATTTCTAACGAATTTAGTCAAATATAACAAATTTTTTTCAAACAAATTTTAGACAAATCAAATATTTCTTTTCAATTAAATTTCAGATAAATTTAATTTAAAAGAATGAGTAAAGTATCGTTTTTGTCCCCAAAGTTTGGGGTAAGTCCTATTTGTGTCCCTAACGTTTAAATCGTCCTATTTGTATCCCTAACGTTTATAAAAGTGATTCAATGTTATCCTACTGTCAATTATAATAACAAATCACATTATATTTTTTAATTATTCTCACTTGGATGTATTCATTCTCAATTAGGTCTCACTTGGATGTGTTCGATTTTAATATTATACCCACTATTTGTGTTTAGATTCAATTATGTCCCTGAAAAGTGAATTATGTAAATGTTATAGGAATTGATGAGCTATTTTTCGGAGTGAATCATCGATTCTATCCTAAACATTTGTATTCTAACTTCAAGAAAAGATTTTTAAAACGCAAACTAAAGCATTCATGATGTGTAATTGACAGCATGATAACATTGAATCACTTTTACAAACGTTAAGGATACAAATAGGACGATTTAAACGTTAGGGACACAAATAGGATTTATCCCAAACGTTAGGATAAAAACGATACTTTACTCTAAAAGAATTTACGTATTTGAAACAAATTTCATACAAAACAAAAAATTATTTTTGCACAAATTTTCTATAAATTTAATATAATATTTCAAACAATTTTCATACAAAATAATTTGCTATTTAATATATAAATATTTTAGAAAATAAATTGTATTCAATCTACTTTCTATATTAAGACCATCATAATCATTTTTTTCATATTACATCATCGAAATTATAAACACATAATAAAGTCATGAAAAAAGTAATTATCATAAAAGAGTTAAAAAAAATATTTATTATTAAAATACTTTTGTCCATAAATATAATCAAACTAAAATAAGAAAAAAAATACTTAAACTAAAACAAAGAAAGCATTTAAAAAGGTCAAATATCATGAATAAAATAAAATGTACTAACTAATTCACCTAAAAATTTCTTAATCTAAATCAGAAAAAATATATACTCCTGACATCAATCACTTATGTTATCATCCTCATCATCACTAGAGCCTGTCCCAAACTCATCTTCTGCAGGATCAGACAAGGTTGAAGGAAGTGAGAGATTCAACTTTTTATACAAAGATGAATTATCTTTTTAGAAGAACCAATTCTTTTCTGTTGAACCTTTATAGTTGACATCCTTAATCTTTTAACTTGTGCTCAACATCATTCAACTTAACCTTTTGCTCTGACCACTGGAGAATACATAAATCAAAACAAAATATTAAATTCAAAGACATTGGCAAATGATAGAAAAAGAAAAGTGTTAATAGAGTTGAAGGAAAACTACTAACAGTGTTAATAGGATCAAGAGTTTGTATTGAATCAACAACCATAACACGAGGGGAAAGAAGCTAAACTTTCTTCAATATGTCCTGAAAACTAAATTAAATAAAAAAGCATACAAGTATCTAGACTTCACCATACAGTTCTTGCAAGTTAAGGCTATTACATAAAATAATCGCTTAATAAGACCCAGACAATAACTTCAACAGAAATCCATGTATAAAACAGAAAATAATATAGCAAGAAGAATGCTAGCAGCAAAACTAATAAGACAAAATCCAGATTTTTACCTCAATATCAGTAATTAAATATATATATATATATATGATTTAATCCTAAGGCGTTCTGCTCTGTTACCAATTTGCTCAAGGCTCTGTTACATGACACAAAACAAAATAAATGCAACCAAATTAGAGAAGGTTAACTGACTTTAAACTCAAAGCACAGTCACAAATCAAATGTTAAACTTCAGTGCCCACATCAGGAAAATCAAATATTATCCCAAACTACAATACCAGGATGCAGGAAAGAAACCCAATAAAAGCTAACCTCTTCACCAGACACATATAAAACTCGAGACGCTTTGCCTTCACTGCAACCCTTTGCTATCATTGTTGCCATTTTCCAATCAAATTGTGACAATAAAAGAAAGCACTAATGGTAAGAGTTTTGTATCCTCTTAATTTAAAAGAAATCAAATTGAACTCCTCCTAAGTCCAATCAGCAAAATCTAAAACAAGATAGATAATAATAACATTACAATCCACAAGATCGATTCTGTTACAAGTGAGCCAATCATTTCACTTCATTTGTATCCTCTTAATTTATTTTGTGGCATTGCGGATGCGATCCAGAAAGAACTTATTATTGTATAAATATTGCTCTCATAAAATTTTAGTACCAGAAATAAAATCTCTCACACAAGGACATATTTATAAAGTTTAACTTTAATGCACTTTCAGGTTAAGCAATTTTAGACATGCATTCAATTAGGTAAAGTCACCTAGCAAAAGTAAACTACTTTTTTACATTGATTGTATGAATGAGAACGGTTGTAATTGAGCAACTGTGTAAAAATTGTGTGTAAAAATTTTAGATTATTTTACTCGCATCAAAATTGGATTTATTTTGAGCTATTTATATATATATATATATATATATATATATATATATATATATATATATATATATATATATATATATATATATATATATATAACTGATTTATTTTGAGCTTATTTTTCGTACTTATTTTTCGTAAAAGCTTGCTATAATAAGATGCACCAACTAAGTTAGATCATATATAGCTCTTGACTCAAATTAAGAAAATACCTTTTGCACTTGCTCTTCAAGACAGTAGAAGAAGAAGAATTGCTGTGCCAATTCCTCTTTCTCTGATCTGCTTTAATTATATACCAGTTTTCTGTACCAGCCTTACCTTATCTTCCTCCTGAAAAAATCACATAAATGTTCAACAATCTTTATGGAATATCCAATGTGAATGTAAAAAAAAAAATATATCAATATATTTAAGAGTTTTTTCCTTGAATAACAATATGATCAAGTAACTACAAGATACCATGAATGAATACCAATTATATTAGATACCATCAAGATAAGAACTTGGACGCATAAATAATACTATAAAAAGTCAAATGCTTCAACTGCTCCTATCAATTTCTAATACGAAGACAGAAGTGTGTGTATTTTATCTATCTTGTCTAATGATGTTGTACTAGTAATAGAAGTTAATATACAATAATGTTTTGTCCTATTATATCACATGGTGTACATATGATTCTCTGCTAGGTATTATCCAATAAATTTTGGTGAGGCTCACTAATTCATTTGAAAGAAAACAAAATACAAAATGCTATATGAGTACAAATTAAATAAGATTCTTTAATTCCAGAGCAAACTATTCACCATTTCTTTCTTTCTATTTTCTCTATCCCACATGCTTTATATATACACATAGAAACTATGGTTATAAGTTTACATACATAGCAAACAATAACTCTGGCACTTAAATTTAACTTGAAGATATTCTTATTTTTAGCATAGTAATACAAGCACCAACGGTTATTGGGGGAAAATGAGAAAAAGAAAAAAGAAGACAGTTGAATTTGGAGAGAAAGTTACGTTGTGATATATATTAATTCCTATTAATTAATTAATGGAAGTTACCAAAGTTTTCTTGTTCTTCTAATTCGATACCAACCTCAGCAAACATTTTCTCTTTGTAAACGTACCACTTGTATATATAAAGTTTGTAGCCAAAACAAAAGTGATATGTCTGTAAATTTGGATCCAACAACAAGAAGTAGCCAAAGTAAAGAAACACCCAAAATAATCAAAATGAAACTTTTCTGCAGCAAGCATCATTAACCCTTAAAATTAAAGATGACAATTTTCTCATTCTAATACAAGCATAGTAAGCTATGTTCTTTAGCTGTGATTGCAATGCAACAACAAACCATTATGTCCCAATGTCATACACGACATCAAGGTTGTTGAGTTAAGAAATTAACTAAATTAATTAGTGATGACAAATATTATTTTTGGGCAAAATAAATAATTAGTGTTGATTAATTATAATTACTTATTACTAATTATTTATTGTTGCAGGCCAAAATTCAATAGCCCAAATGGAATGAAAAAGCAATCAGCAAGGATGTTGGGCTGAAAGCAAAATTAAGAGCCCAAGAAAAAGCAAAGAAAGAAGCCAAAGAAATCAAAACAGGCCAAGCATATCACTACCTGATCCAAGCCCAATCTGATTTCACAAAAGCAAATCCCTCTCTTTTGTATAACCAAAAGCAACGTTCACCTCTGTGAGTTGGTCAGAAACTCAGAAAAGTTAGAAAGAGAGAAAAAGCTTCTTCCCTAAGCTAATCACCAAAGAAATAAAAGAGAGAAGGATTAAGCTTGAAAGGTAGACGTCAAATCACCAATATCAAACCAAATCAAACTTAGGTTAAAGGTAACCCATTTCCTCTTGCATGCATCAGATCTTCTTCTCTTCCTCCCAACTCTCTGCTCTATCCAAAATGAGATACAAAGGAAAGCTAGTCTCTGTTCTTCTCTGCTGTGTATCCACGGTCTTAAACATGACTTGGAGACCAAGTTAGTTTTCAAGGGCTCAGATCAAGTTGACTATTGGAAGACTCATCTAGTTGCTGCCTTATGGTTTTCAGTCAAGATGAAGAAGTCAGAAGCAAAGTTTCTAATCTGGGAATTAAGAAAAAAAAGTGAATCTGTGGGTTGGTGAAACTCAAGACTCAAGGTGTTGACCTTGGAAGAAGAACCAAGAAAATGCAAGGAGATAAAAGAAGCTTGCTGTTCATTCAGAAGGTAAGGAGAGATAACCAGAGTATTGAGGTTTTATTCTGAGAAGTGTTCTTTGAGAGAGTTCAACTAACTGGACAGTGTAACCTAATCAAAGGTGCATTCCGCCAGTATGAAGAACTAAATCAAAGGCTTGCTAATCTGGTTTTTGCATAGCACAAAGGCTGTTGATGAAGTCAATCTCCTTCATGTTTTACTGATTGTAATGTACTTTTCTAAGTTTATCTTTCTGTAATTTCTTGTGAGAAAAGGTATTGTGAGAAAGCTCAAGTAAAAGCCATGAGTGGAAAAAGGCTGAGTGATACACTTGAGAGAAAAGCCTAGAGTTATTTTCTAATTTCTTTAGGTTAGTTAAGTGTCTTGCATCTTGTACCTGTTAGGTATCCCTTTCTTAGTTGGGTTAGCACTAAGAGTGAATAGTTAGGTGTTAGCTTAGCCAATGTCAAGTTAGGATAAAACTTAAGTGTGAAATTGGTGTATGTAATACTTTTAACTATAGTGGAAATTCCTCCATTGTTGTGGAGGAGACTGGACGTAGGTTGCATAGCATAAGGCAACCGAACCAAGATATATGCTGGTGTTAGCTTTTCTCTTCTCTGCTGTGTTCTGTTTTCTGATATTCATGAGACAAAAATAAATTGTCTTGTAAATTTTCGCTGCTGAGTTCAAACAGAATCAGAATTGAAAGTTTCGTTTAAAAGGAAGGCATAGATTCAACCCCCCCTTCTTTAAGCCTACCACAACCTTTAATTGGTATCAGAGCTTTGTCTTTTTCACTCCTAATAGAGTCAAACATATATCTAACCATCAAGTATACAAATGAAATTTTAGTTTTGGTGAGAAGGGCATATAAAACAAGAGTATCAGTGTAGGAAACCCTTTGATATGAGCCGCTTTGAGGCAGAATAATGTGGTTGACCATTCGGTGCAACTGAGCACGCTCATATCCTAGGGCTTTGTGAGTGGGTATAATACCATCAATTAAAGAAACATGTTCACAAATGTGAGCCAATGCATCATGAAAAGAAATTCCAACTCCTTCATCCCACTTAACCGAAGTGTAAGCACAAGGCCCAACATCCGTATACTTCAAAGCATCACTGATAGTTTCATTGTTTAAAATTATGTCTCGACCCTTTACATATGAATGAGCAGTGCCTTCATGCTAAGTCATGTTTGCATAAAATTCTTTGACCAATAAGGGATAAACAGGCCTTTTGATGTCAAAAAGATGATTCCAGTCCAAAAAAATCAAGTTATCAACAAATGGAAAACCTTTTCTTTTCAAAGATGGCAGATCAGCGAGAAAAGATGGACATAGGGTGCGATACTTGATAACCCCATCATAAATGTCATTATTCATGGCAGATTTGAATCTATAGGGGTTATAGTTCGAGTGAGAGGTCAAAAAGTGAGCTTTGTGATCAAAAGGTCCAATGTCTGGTTCTTTAACATTTTTGAGAGGAACTCGAGTGTTACCTCATTGAGAGCGCACAGGAACCGAACTAAATTTTGGTTGTGTTGGTTCGGGAACAGGTTCCTCAGCCACCGGACATTTGTCTTTGGAGGAGCTAGGCTTCGCAGAACCAGGTTTTAAGGAGGCTGGCTTGGAAGTTGTGACCTTCGGTGGTGGTGTCGGCTTGGCAGGAGCAGGGTACCTTGGCTTGGTCTTGGTTTGTGCCATGGGAGTAGTGCGAGGAGGAGAGGTAGGAGGAGAAGGTGAATGAGTGAAAGTGGGGTCTTGAGAGCGAGTTGATGGTCTAGGAAGCTTATGGATCTTTTCACGCGGTGCTCTTTTAGCAATTACTTTCTTTCCCATTTGGTTAGATTTAGGCTTTTGAAGGAAGAGAAGCAGCGGAGTGAGAGGGAAGAAACCGAAGGGTTTGAGGAGAAGCAAAACTTTGAACAGAAACTAAATTTTAATTTAATTCTCTAGCAATAACTTGATACATCATATGCATTGTTGGCTCTGTATAAGAAAAGAAAGATCTGAGAAAATATTTGCCTTGGAATTATATCAATTCATACAGCATTTAAAATCCAGAATTATATTTAGCAAAAGTCAATGTAGCATTCGAAATCCAGAGTCCCAAAATTGTATCAATTCTATATAGCATTCAAAATCCAGAATCCAAACTTGTACTTATATCAAATTTATATTAAACATATTCAGAATTATAGAATGATTAATTCATATTATTAACAAAATAAAAAAAACTGAAAAGCAGAAGAACTCTGCATCAAGCCATCAATTCATATAATTAATAAGACAATTGAACTAATAATCTTCCAACAAACAATTCATATAGTTAATTAACAAAATAAAAAAATTAATTCAAAAACCCAAGAACTCATCGTGGCAGAGAGCAAGAAAGCTTGAGTTCCAGGACGACCAGAACGACGACGACGACGACCAGGGCGACCAGACGACACCGAACCAGAAGCTCCAGAGTTCAGACGACTAGATGACAATGCCGCTGACAGAAGCTTCGATCCGCGACCAGGAGTTCCTTCTGCCCATTGGAGTTTCTTTAGCCGGCGTCGATTGTGGAGCTTGTTGCCAGGTTAGGGTTCGAAAATGGAAGAGGAAATTAGGGAAGCTATGGGTTAGGGTTCAAAAATGGAAGAGGAAATGGATGGGTTGGGTGGGTGGGTCACTAGTACAGTAAGTTTTTTTTCCTCGGCGTCAAAACGACGCCGTTTTGATGGATAATGAAAAACCGTTGATTTGAAAAACCGGACTGGTTCACCCGGTTTGCCGGTTAATATCCGGTTCGGTCGATTTTTCTACCGGTTTTTTGTAAGACGGTTCTAAGAGTTACTCGGACCGGCTAAATAACCAGTTTCCGGTTATTCCGATCAAACCAGTCGGTTCGGTCTGGTTTTCAGAACCTTGATATATATAAATCAGCAAAACGAACTGGCCGGTTATTTAAAATCGCTGGTTGACCGGTTTTATCAAAATCGTCTGGTTCAAACCGGTTATCACTGGTTCTTTTCCTTCTTCGGGCAGACATCTCAACCGGACCGGTTACTTGATCAGTTTATCGGTTTTTCGATCAAACCGGTCGGTCTGGTCTGGTTCTTACAACTATGGATTCACAGCCAGGGAACCAAAATAATGGACTTTATTATAAGAACAGAGAAACAGAGGGAAGAAATAGTTACCTTGTACTATTCATGGCGAGGGTTGAGTGCCGATTGAGGGATAGGCAGTGACAGTTGAGCACCGATTGAGAGATAAGCAACATTGTCTTTGGTGTTTAGAGTTTACGACAGACAGCGCCGATTGAAAAAGGGCACACCGATGCAGGGTGCACCGACGGAGCAGTGACGACGGAGCAGTGCCGACGGAGCAGCGCCAATAGAGGGTTGCGAGAGAGGATGCGAGGTTGCGAGTCTGAGGAGGAGGCTTGCGGTTAGGGTGCGAGGGTTGCGACAGAGAGGGTGTGAAAGAGAGGGTGCGACAGAAGCCTGCAAGATAGGGATCAGAGAGAGGGCTGGGTGCAAGGGTTCTTAGCAGTAATAAAGGTTCTCAAAAGTGATGAAGATGAAGGGCTTGGAGAGAGAGCTAGGTGCGAGGGTTTTCATAGCTGTGATAAAGATGAAGGGTTGGATGCCAAAAAGCCTTTGATGTATTCATTTGTATTTTTTTTAATTTTTAATATATCTTAATCTTATATGAAAAAAGTATACGATTTTTTTATTTTACGTAATTTTTTTATTCTTATTTATTATTTGTATTATTTTTTTAAAAGATTTGGTATAATTTATTTTTAAGTTTTTATATATGTTATTATTTTAGATACACTTTATCTTAAATTTTAAATTATTATAACGTAAATAATTAAACAAATAAATTAAAAATAGACTAATTTAAAATATAAACAATATTTTTATACTAAATGTTAAAATTTTTCAATAAACATTTGAAATTCATTTGAAAACTGATGCACTTTCAAACAAAATTTACAAATGATGTTATTTTTATCTCAAATTTGCGGGAAAAAATTTTAGCTACTTCAAAGGGTAAGCTATAGTAAAAGCATTTAAGACTAATTATAGACAAATTTGGGATAGAATTAACATTTTTCAAAAATGCGTCCCAAATCCGTCTGAAATTATTGCGCATATTCAGATGGAATATAGATGAATTATAGTTTTTATCCAAAATATGTTGCTAATCTGTATAAAAATTTTGGCGTCATCCAAAAAAATTTGGCGCCAAAATTTGGGGCAAAATTTAGACAAATTTAGGACATAATATATTATTCCAATGTCTCCACTAAAAGTTGTTCAACATTTGCCTCAAGTTCATCTGAAATGAAAAAGTCATTCAGACGGAATAAATTTTGTTTGAAATTTTTGTCCGAAAAAGCTCACATCCAGTGAGGGGTTCGATTGCTCAATTCTATATTTTTACCTTTTATTATCTATTATCTTATAAATTATTATATCTTTCGGAATTTAAATTAATTCATGGGATTGCATTAGTTGATGCATAGGGTTGATTCACTCATTTCTCTTTTAATCTCTGTAACTCAAGTTATTCTCCTTAGAATATGAAGAGGTCAGCTGGCGCCTTCCATGCTGGTGCTATGCTCACCTTGTATTTTTCAGGGTAAATTGCAACCTCAAATTCAGTGTCCACTTTAAAGTGTTATATATGATTAAAAAACTCTTGAAGTCTAATTTCCATTGACACTAGAATCGTCTCATTTGGAATTTTATAGCTCAAGTTATCTATATTTAAAGGTGAGAAGGTCAGATTGCAAAATCTTCATGAACTTTTCTTTGCTTCATAAATTTCATCTTTGAGCACCTTGAATCCCACATCATTTTTCATTATCATTCTCTTAAAAATCATTAAACTTAAGTGCATCAAATCTTGGTTCATAATCTAACGAATAACCACAAGATGAATTAGTGTACATAAGTGCAAAAAGTTTAGTTCTTATAGTCACAAAAGTACCCAATGTACACAAGTGCATCAATCTTAGCTTACATATTCATGAATGAACATAAAATCAACTAATGTTTAATAATTTTTTGCATGCAAACATAATTGAAATTTAGGTACCAAAACACTATAATTAAGAATTATACATTGATTTCTTGTATGAAAAGTATAAAAAACACAACATGATGTGTATACATCAAAGAGTGCATGCACGATCACTAGGGTCAGAAGCCCTCATGTGACCGCTCACTACTAGCCGACTTAGCCAAGCAGCAAAATTTGGGCCCATAGAAATGTGTCATCGCCCATACCAAACGCGCCATGTTTAGAGGCACTATTATGGACCCGAGTTCCAACCACTACGGCCCAACGATGACTCGGCCCAGAAGTTAGATCACCTCTTGCAGGCCCAAGATCCCACCGCCTATCAAATTACCGGACCACTAACTAATATTCAAATTCAAATATCAATAATATCTCAAGTGACTAGAAGATAAGAGAAGATGACCAAACCTATATAAAGGGGAGCCGTAGGCTTCCCCAAGTACGTTACACACACCCCCCTAAAATCCTATCTCTAAAATCGATTTTGACTAGACTATCGAAGTGTCTTTGTAAGTCATTCCCACTATTCACCAGACCAAAAACCGTAAAACTTACCAACCAAAAAACTGTAGATCCTGATATTTCAAGTAACCCACAAACACCTACTAATCCAACAATATGCAATTATGCATGTCAATTTTTATTATGTCTTTTAATCTTTTACCAAATTTCGTTATTTTTTTGTATCTCCTTTTTCTTTTTTTTTTTGTTTCTCTCTCAAAGTCTCTTTAGTTTTCTCCTTATTTTAGTAAGATTATGAAAATTCATGTAACCATTAAATTGATAAAATTAAGTATTTAAAATTTAAAAAATTTAATCAAGATTTAATCGATTATAATAAAATATTATATATATAACTTTTTCAAACTTAAAATTTTAATTGGTTTTTTTATTAAAAAAAACTGTATCTATTCAGTCATTTTGATTATTTTGATAGGTTTTTACAATAAATTTTTAGCCTAAACTGAACCAACCTGTGATGATTATGTTCCGAGTTAATCTCATTGAATCTGGTAGTTCCAGTCCCATTATCAACACGTTGATTTTGTTCTTTTATATTCTTTCTATATTTGAAGTCAGAATTTATATTCTTTAAGGCTTTGTTTGGGTATAGAAAATAAAATAAGAGGAAAGAAAATAGAAGGAAAATGAGAGTTATTTGTATGTTGTTTGGATGAAGAGAAAATAGATGGAAAGAAAATAGAGAGAAAATTTTCTTTTGTTTGGATGGAAAGAAAAGTGAGAAGAAAGAAAATCATAATAGTATAAAATTACATTAATACCCTTATCTATATTATATATAAATTATAATTTATTAATGATAACGGATAAAAATGTAATTTTATTCATATTTGTCATATTTCTCTTCATTTTCATCTCATTTGTGGAGAGAAAATAATTTAGTGGGCCCCACACTAATTTTTTTTCTTTCCTTTCTATTTTCTCTTCTCATCCAAACAACAAAAAACTTACTTTTTCATCCATTTTCTCTCCTCCCATTTACTTTCCCTTCAAATTCTCTCAATCCAAACAATGTGTAAGAGTGATTGAAAAGATAGAGTTAGGGGTGTAAGTTACCGAACCAGACCGAAAATTACCGCAGAACTGAACCGAATTTTACAACAACCGATTAGAAAATTGAAAAAATTGGTTTTTTTTTGTTTTTTCGAAGTAAACTGATCGGTTCGGTTCGGTTTTTGGTTGGCTCGGCAGAAACTGAACCGAACCGGACCGAATCGAAGAATGAGGGTTCAATGGTGTGTTTTTTCTAAGTTGCCCTTTAACCTAGGTATAAAAGGGCAACTTCACACACTACCCTAGCTTTCTTCCTCTCTATTACGCGAACGGCGAATCCAGAACCCTAGCTTTCTTCCTCTCTTCTTCTCTTCCACGGTTCCACACTTCCACCTCCGATTCCACCAGGCTCGAGAGAAAGAGACCCTGAAGGAGAACCCTAGCTTCTCTTCCTCTCTTCTTCTCTTCAGTCATCGCCGTCGCAGGGTCGCCGTCGCTGGGTCGCCGTTGCTGCCTCGCTGGGTCGCCGTCGTCGAGGAGCAATCCATTCACCGAGAAGCAGTCCTGTCACCGAGCAGCAGTCCAATCACCAAGCAAGACTCCAGTGGCCGTCGCAGTCCAACTCGAGCGCCGAGCAGCACTCCTGTCACCAAGCCATCTCCTGCAAAAAGCAACTCCACAATGTCTTCTTCGGAGGTTAGAAATTCTGAACAATTGTTTTTAGAGATTCTGTTTAGTGATATTGTGCTTGATTTAACCTGAACAATTGTTTTTACAAATTCTGTTTGTAGTTATGATTTTTAGAAATTCTGTTTGTGCCTTTGTGGTTATGTTTTTTAGAAATTCTGTTTGTATTGGCTGCATCAAGAACTCACAGGATAATGCATCGCTTTATTTTTTTATTTTAATTTTTTGCCTGGATGAAAAATTGAGACATTCATTGAATACATTGCTTGTGAAATAATATGAAGTTTGATGTTTAATTTTTGAAGTAGATTCTAAACCCATGTGATCTCTACTTCACAAGCTGTCAAGCTTTAGAATTCAGCTTTAGTGGACTATGCATGAACTGGCTAAAAGTGGACTATGCATGAACTGGCTGGTTTTCGTTACTATTAAACTTCTCTGATCCAGTTGATAGTAATTTTAGGGATGAAATCATTGAGATAGGCATTGGACTAGCTTCACTCATTTCCAATTTTGATAGAAGGTCTATTATATATTTTTGTTTGGGACAAACTGCACAGAATCTGTTCTATGAACTTCAATTCCAAGAAAATATGATAAGGAACCAAGATCCTTTAATGTGAAGATTTTGTGCAATGGCTGAATCATTAGAGTAATTTGTGTAGAGTAATTTTCTGTAATAATAATGTCATATACAAAATAAGGTATATATAAAATAGAATTGGCTGGATAATACATCGGTTTATTTTTTATTTTAATTTTTTTTTCTGGATGAAAAATAGAGACATTCATTGAATACATTGCTTGTGAAATAATAACTTGCCTTCTACTTGTTAGAATATGTTGTTTTTAAATCTAATGATGCTTGTTTTGGTGGACTGTTAGAGCTGTTAATGAATTTAAATTATGTTGATTATATGGCAGTTAGTGAGTATTAAATGATGCAAATAAACTAGCTAGTTGTACTGTTATGAGCTGCTGTGGTTTTGTTCTGCATATATATGGCTGCATATAATTAAAAATGCTAATTTTTCATAAGCTGCTTATGAGCTGTTGTGGTTTTATTGCTGGAAACAAAACTTTTGGTGCTGTTCATGAATTAAAAATGCTAATTTTTCATTGTTCTATTTATATAAATGCATCCAACAAGCAATGAGGTGCCCAGTGAGCGGATGCCTGAAGTTGGGGGTGAAATTGTTGAGTCCGCGGTACGTTCTTCAACGGACAGCGGCGTGTTTACCAAACCCCCGCCCCATCCTAGATCAAAGAAGAGGAAGGTTCATTCAACTAATGTGGGTGCAACTCCGGGAGCAACTCCAACAAATCCATCTCCAAACACTGTGGAAGCTGATGAAGAGGATAGCAAGGATGAAGCTAATGAAGGTAACAGAAAACCTTCTAGACCTAGATCTTGGACTTGGAAACACTTTACAAAGGATCCTAAGACCAAGCCATCACATCCTAGGGCTAAATGTAATTGGTGTGGTGCATCATATGCATGTGACTCTCATAGAAATGGTACAACTAATATGCGTTATCATTTGTTGAACCAATGTAAAAAATTTCCTAAGGAGTCGGGTGACTCTAGTCAAACAATCCTTACCTTCCAACAAAGAAATGAGGGTGAAGGGGTATTTACTGCAGTTACTTTTGATGCTAAAATGTGTAGAAAAGCCCTTGCTAGGATGATAATTGTTGATGAGCTACCATTCAAGTTTGTTGAGGGGGGGGGGATTTAGATTCTATATGAGTATTGTGCAACCTAGATTTCCACTTCCGGAAAGGATTACTGTCGCTAAGGACTGTTGAAATCTTTATATTAGTGAGAAGAATAGGTTGAAAACTGTGTTCAAGCAACCGAATCAATATGTTTGTTTAACTACTAATTGTTGGACTTCTGTGCAAAATCTGAATTATATGTGTCTCACTGCTCATTACATTGATCATGATTGGAAATTGCAAAAGAGGATTATCAATTTTTGTCTTATTAAAAATCACAAGGGATAAACAATTGCTAGAAAAATTGAGAGATGTATTTTGGGGTGGGGGATATCTAGAGTGTTCACAATTACTGTTGATAACGCTAGTTCTACTGATACTGCAATATCTTACCTAAGAATTAGAATGGAGGATTGGAATTTACATCCTTTGAAAGGAGAGCATTTGCATGTTAGGTGTTGTGCACATATTCTTAATCTTGTTGTTAATGATGGATTCAAAGAGATGCATGAATCTATTAGCAAGATAAGAAATGCTATTAGATATGTGCGTGCTTCCCCTAGTCGTATGAATAGGTTCAAAAATTTCATTAAGGAAGCTAGGATACAAGACAAGTGTACTGTTCAACTCGATGTTCCCACTAGATGGAACTCTACATACACCATGCTTGAAAGTGGTTTGAAGTTTCAAAAGGCGTTCAAGAGGCTAGGGGAGAGAGATACAGAATATGCTCTAATGCAAGGTGGTATTCCGAGGAATATTGATTGGGACAATGCAAAACACTTTATGGAATTCTTGAAAATTTTTCATGATGTTACAAAGAGTGTGTCTGGTAGTTTGCTTGTGACTTCTTCTCAATATTTTCATGAGTTTTGTAAGATTTTGCGTGTGTTCAAGGCTTCTTGTGGTAGTCGAGATCCATTACTTGGGAGTATGGCTGAGAGGATGAAGCTTAAGTATGACAAGTACTGGGGTAACATTAAAAATATCAATATGATGATTTTTGTTGCTGTGATTCTTGATCCTAGATACAAGTTGAAGTTTGTAAACTTTAGCTTTGAAAAGCTATATGATAAGGATGATGCTGATTTTTTGGGTGCAAAAGTGAAAGAAACATTCTCCAAGATGTTTGAATGCTATATGAATGCAAATAATGGGGGAAGATCTTTTACTTCAACAATGGATGGTGCATCAGATGTGGGAGTACCTGATGGCGACATGGCTGGTGATTTTTTTAAGGAGGTGCATTTTCATGAGATCATCAACAAGAATGAGGTGGATTTGTATTTGATGGATGGTTTAGAGAAGCCTCGTGATCAAAACACTTTTGACATATTGAATTGGTGGAAGGTAAATTCTAGCAAGTATCATATCTTATCCCAAATAGCTAGAGATGTCTTAGCAATGCCGGTCTCAACCGTTGCTTCAGAATCAGCTTTTAGCACTGGTGGAAGAGTGCTTAACAACTATAGGAGTTCTTTAACTCCAAAGACAGTTGAGGCATTGATATGCACACAAAATTGGCTTCGTGCTTCTCCAATGACAACTGATTTTGAGAAACTTATTGAAGAGTTTGAGAAACTTGAATTAGGTAAGCAAAAAAGAAATTTGTAGTTCCTTTCATGGTTTGTGTTTATAATCTATAATCTATATTATATTTATAATCTATATTGATTTTCTTGTTTTATTTTTGTAGAAATTGCACCAACCGGAGAAGATGAGGATGAGTCTGGTGTGGATTCAGATTAAGCATGGTGGTTGACTGGCTGTTTGGTTTTTATCTGTTTAAAAGTGATTGTTACGGTTTAAAGTGTGTTTATTTTTGTTGTTTTGCTAGACATCTTTAATTGCTTTTGTTTTATATTTAATTAAGTTGAATTTATATTGGATTTGGATGTGATATACTCTTGTTATTCTAGTTTATTGAAGGTTTTAAACTTCATTTTATGATATTTTAAATTTTGTTTATTAGGTATAAAAAAACCGAAAAAACCGACCGAACTAAACCGCTGTTGGTACGGTTGTCCAGAAAGCAGCCAACCGAATGGTTGGTATCAACGTACAACCGATCAGGTCGGTTCGGTTGGTTTTTGATCTAAAACTGAACCAAACTGAACCGATTACACTCCTAGATAGAATGAGAGATTAATCCTCTTTATTATTTTACTAATATTTTTTCCAAAGAAGATCTTACTCTTGAGGCGATGGGTTTAGAAAGATGGATACGTCTCTTTAGGCCCTAATTAGAAGACCTCATTTATCCAGTGTGAAAATCTCCTATGATAGAAAACTTGCTGTTATTTGGTAGTGGCCCATTGTGCAAATATGGATCTTACTATCTCAATTCTCAAGTACTGGGCCTCAGGCCCCTTTGTTAACTAGAAAAAATAATCTCAAGTACTAAGCTAGCTCTATAAATTGATTTTTGAAAATTATCATTCCGTGGCTGAGGCAGTGTGTGAGTAGCAAATAAGTTTGCCTCGAATTAAGTAACACCCAAGATCGATTTCCACTTCCAGCAATAACTGGAGTTAATGTGTGTGAGTGGAAAATGTGTGTGTGGATGTATATGTCCAAAAAAAAAAAAGGAAAATTATCATTCCAGGCAGGATGCATGCCCACTCCAAATAAAAAAATAAATAAATAAATAAATAAAAAAAGCTGCAACTTGCAACCTGAAGGTAGGTACATTTGTCTAGCTATAATAAAGCTGCTGTCTTAAAGTTTGAGGTTGATAGGGTTTCTTTTAGCTAGCTAGGTTGGTGAGATGGCTCCATAGCCAGTGAGATTAGTATGACTGATCAAAACCGTAACTAATTTCCTTTAATTTTTCTGCGGGTATATAATATAATAAAATTGACACCGCAAAATATTATATAAAATTCGTTTTTTATAAGATACATTACATAGGAGTTTTTCAAAATAATTTATTGAATTGAAATTAAAATTATATTTTTTATTTATTAAATTTTTTAAAATTATAAATAATAAAAATATGTGTCTTTATTCTACACATATATATATAAAGTTAAATGTTATATATTTGCTATTTGGTACAATAATCCGCGCATCTCGCGGGTATTTACCTATTATAATATAATAAATAGAAAAGTTTAGAGATTAGTAATGTTTGTGTTTTCTAGTCAATATTTAACCATTAAAATAAAAATAAATAATCTTTTATTATTAAATATAATTTCACATCATTAAAAATATTATTAATGATTAATTAATAATTACAAAATGCTAAAATTATTGTTCCTAATATTCCTCATAATAAATATCTCCACAGCCATCAAGTCTTGTTTTCTAGGACTTGGGGGTTTTGATATAATTAGATAATTATCATTTTCGTTTCATGTCTTTGTACGAATTCTTGTATAAAATAATGCTGAACCCTTTTGTTGACTGACACCCTTTTCTTTAATTAAGAAAAATAGTTGAGTATATATTATAAACTTTATTGTTTTATCAAAATTGTGGCTATTATAATTTCTCTTTCTTAAAAATATAATACTAAAATAATTACTGTTCTATTTTTGGGTTTTTAATTTCATCTTTTTAATAACCATGTAGATACATATATATTTCTATTATAAAATTATTCATTTAAAAAATTTTAGTTGTTGAGAGAAAAATATAATATTATGAGTTTAAATCCACTTAGTCAAAATACTTAAATTGATAAAAAAGATATATAAATAAGAGAAAATATAAAGAACTATTTTATAATTTATGATTCAGATATAAAATTCAAAATAAATAAAAAATAATTTTAAAAATTTTGACTTATGATAGTAAAAAAAATTCATTATCTAACATTACTCAAAGTAATATTAGAGAATTAACATTTAATAATATAACAGCTAATTTTAACTAACACTAAAGTGTATTGTTAAACAAGCCCAGTATAAAATTTATTTAAAATGAGTTTTTGTTAAATTTAAATTTATATTTTTCCCAAGACTTTTTCTTACATTCATAACAATTTCATAGCATTCTCCGTGTCTCCATAATTTTTTAGCCTCACGCCAGAGATTGCTATCAAAACAATATCGAAAACAAAAACGAAATCAAGTAGAAGACAGAACGTAAGCAATTAATTAACTGCTTACCATAATTTGAAGCTTAATTAGTTTGTTACCACACTTCAGAAATTAAACACGAAGCAAGTGGCCAAGTGGCCTAGTATTCGTCAGTCCCGTGCCACGAAATGCCCATCATCAATAGGTGAGTTTTAGGGTGCGCCTGCCTTAATCAGGCGTGTCACACGCCTTGTGTTTTTTTGGATGTTGGCACAATTTCTATGAGATACGTGTTATTTTTAGCAGTATTGGGTAGGTTTGAGGTGTAATTTTTGACTGGCCAACAGGTTAATGAAATCTCCTCAGTATTAAAATTTTGCTCCATGGTCTTGGGTGAATATTTAAATTCGACATTATATATGGCAAGTGCATAAATATATTTTTGTCAAGAACCTAGTTGGGTTGACAGATGTCTTTTTTCTTTTATTATTTTGGTGGAACCGTATATATATATATATACGATTTTTGGGTATACATTTATATAATAATTTATATAATGATGTATTTTTATATGATGATTTAAATTAATGTTAAATTACTTTTGAAATTTTTTTTTATATCAATTTCAAAATGAATTCATTGAATAATTTTTAAAAAATTTAACGTGAATTTGAATAAACTATAAAAAAAAAACAAAAAAAGAATGTGGATAAAAGACAAGAATGTGGATAAACCACTATTCTTTTTGGATCTTCAAAAAAAGATATAGTTGTGGTGGACTTAGCATCAACATCACTAACATATGTTAATGGAACTAATTCTAAATTTTTATTAGCTAACGTTAATCATATATGTTAAATTTAATTTTAAAATATTTATATTTATTTAAATAAATTATATTTAATTAAAAATTATATATAATTAAAAAAATATTTATATTTATGTAAAAAAAATTTCTATGAAATAATATATTGACAATATGAAACTTACATTTTAATTTAAAAAATTATCTAAAAAAATTTGATAAATATTTAATAATTAAATCAAAAATTAAAATTTTTATACTTAAAATGATAGATATTAAAAATTATAATATTTCATGAATATTGAATATATATTTTTTAAAAGAATTAATTAGAAAACTAACAAATCATAAAATAATACCAAATTAATAATTAGATATATTCAATTTCTTAAAATGATATGGAAAAATATAATTACTTAGAATTTAATTTGAAAGATTAAAATTTCAAAAATTGTAAATGGTAAAAAAATTTTATTAGTCTACACCAATACTTAAAAAATATCTTAATATTTTTCTGTAAAAGAAAATCAAAATAAAACCAATAACATATAAAATAATATTAAAAAGATAAATTAATTATTATAATGATTAGGATGATGAATTTTATTTATAAAAACTAACCTTTCATACGGTTCTCCTTGTAAAATGAGAATTTTATTAAAAGCCAAAAAATTTTAAGGTTTCTCCATGCTCATTTACAGAAGTAGTAACTTTTCTCAGACTTTTTTTTATATTAAATTTTTCCAGACTTTTACTTCATAAAATAGTATTTATTCTTTAACCAGTGTGAATTTATTAGTTAAATTTTAAATTTTTTTTCATAATTTAACAAATATTTAAGCAAAATTTTGGCCCATCTTTTTATGAGTGTTCATCACTTATTTACTTACCTGGATCTTTTATGGCCCATTAACATAAAAAAAAAAGGGAAAAAATGAAAATATATCAAGTATCGAAGACTACTACATAATATGTCTTCTTAGCTAAGGTCAAAATGAAATTTTGAATAAGACCCACTAGCAAAGCAGTAACCTGTGTCAAAGAGGACAGGCTAATGCTGCGCCTCATTGTGACCGGCGCTTCTTAAAACTCACCATCATCAATATGGAAACCAACGTATATATGTCTTTATGACTATTATCTTCCCAGAAAGTTATATATACTTATTATTATATTCATCTTCTGTCGATTATTCAAAACAAACGGCTGAAACTGATGGCCTGTTGGGTATCAGTAGTATCCTCTATTAGTTAATGGATAGGTAGGTGCATACCCGTGAGTCACATGTTAGGTTCGTACCTTAAGTTTAGTGATTTTGCATGACACTCAATTTTGTGTGACCCATTTATAATCTTATGTTAATTAAATTGATATATGAATGTTAATGGAATTCACATTTCATAATCTATTAATGGTATGCGATTATTTTTTAATTCTATGGTATTTTTCAATTCGATAAGTCAATTACGTATTTGAACTCTATGTAAAAATTTGTTGTTAAAAATTATTATACGTATAAAGTGAAATTTGAATCTCCAATACTTATTTACCTATTTAAGTGGATTAGTAGTAAAGTAATATTAGACCAACCGAAGTTGTTATGGAAGTTGATTTTTGATGGGCGGATATATATAGATAAAGATTTACATACATATATACTGTTCCATATATTACCTCATTTTATTATGAATAAATAATAGTCTCTTAAAATTTCAGTTTAGCACGCACATAAAAGCATATATGTTTCCACATTCATCTGTATCATAATGGGTTCCACCTCCAAGAACTTACCGAGTGAGCTTCCAAAACCACTGGCTGGGCTTCTTCTGATCCGTCCCTAGACATTGATTCTTCTTTGTCCGATCCTTATGGACGCACATATGTTATATATATTGCCATCAATTCCCTTATTTGGAGAGAATTTTCAAAGCATTGTCAGAAAATTTAAGGATACATTAAAGATAAAACTTCCTCAAGAGGCTGACAAAATTGGATATGATTGTCTATAGTTTTCTAGTTTGTTAATAGGAGTTTATTTACTGAAGAGAAAATCGCATCAATATATCAAAAATTAACTTAGACATACAAAATTGAGAACATATACACACAATTTTTCTCTCGAATTTAATTAATAAAAAAGTTTAGGAACCAGCAATTTTATTAAATTCTGGCCAGCATGTAACCAACAAAGAAAAGTGAATCATTGAATAAAATCTCATACCATTAAAAATTTTATTGATGACTATTTGATAGCTATAAATCCCAAAAATTACTGCTCCTAACATTCCTCTTAATTAATATATGAATGATGGTATATAATCAATTTTATTGAGGAATCTATGTTTTTTTTTATGTTATTAGCGTTAACTGTCCTCTTGTAGTTCCTCTTAATAAATATTATCTTCCATACAAAATTTAATGTGTAATTATCATTGCATATAAATGGATTAAAATATATTGAAAACATAAGGATGACTTCTATTAATATTATATTTTTATATTTCCTTTCCCTTCGTGCTTATATTATGTTTTTCTTTCATTTAATAAAGTTATTAGTAAAAACCAAAAATTAATATTGTCTAAATTTTTAAATGCGTGCGCAATTATTTTGGACCAACAAAATTTAATATTAAACATTGTTTTGTTCCGACAGAAAAAAGTATACCTTTTAAGCATTATACATAAACAGAATTTAATTTTATAAAAATATTATGTACAAAAGCAATTAACAGAATTTAATTTTTACATATACTAAACATGGTTGTAAATTTTAATATATTGACCATGTAAAGCCTTTTTATACAATTATTTAATTACTTTTTTATGACCATGTAGACGGTAAATGAGAAAATTAAAAAAATAATATAATTATTTTTATTAATGTGATAATACATCATTTAAATCACTACTAGAAAACTAGTTATTACAGACGGATATTTTCGACGGATTTTATCCCACGGAAATACAGACGGAATTTTAGAGGGATTTTTTTGTCGAAAAACAAAAAAAATGAATTAGCATAAATTATAGACGGAAAAGAGAATCCGTCGATAATTCTGTCGAAAAAATTAAGTTTTTTTTTTTTTGTGGAAAATAGTTATAGACAGAAAATCTGTCTATAATTAAATGGATAAAAATGATGTGTTTTATTAAATTATTACAGACGGAAAATTCGTTTGTAATTTAAAACTTTCCGTCAGAAATATTGATTTAAACCTAATTTAACCTAAGTGTCTCGAGCTTCATTCACACTCCACACAAGCTTCTTCCTCTCTCTGTCGCACGAACAGCTTCTTCTCTCCGTCGCATGAGCTTTTTCTGCCGTTGTCGCCGTTCGCGTCGCACGAGCTTCCTCCGTCGCCGCTCTCGTCGCATCTGCTCCTTTCATCGCCGTCGTCACAGAGCTCTCTAAGCCGCCGCTCTTGTCGCATTTTCCCCCTTAGTGAATTTCAGGTATACTCTGATTTTGTGATTCTGGTGCTTAGGGTTCAATTTTTCTGTGCCAATTTTAGGTTTATCAATTTTTCTTAGCAATTTCTATCTTCTTGTTGCTGTTAATGCTGATTGAGCTTGTTGTAGGTTTATCTGATTGTTGCTGTTAATGGTTAGTGTTTTTTGGTGCTCTCTATAATTCTTAAGTCTTTTGGGGCTTCCATGTTATTCCACTCAAGCATTCACCAGTGGTGTCACTATTTTCACTGTTTTCAAGTTTCAGAAGTAGATCACCATGAAAGACAAGTAGAGGAAGCTCAGCAGAAAGGATTGTCCCTCACTGATGGAGATAAGGTATAATTTTTTATATTAAATATAATTTTAAAGTGTCTAATAACTAACTAGAGAAGCAGTTTCTGATAGTTAATTTCAATCAATTTCACTTTACTATTTCTTTTGGATTGCTTACTTGAAAAATTGAGGCCACATGCTTTTAATTATTTTTTTCTTTATTTGTTTGTTTGGATCTTTAATTTCGAGTAGCTGTGCTGTGATTTATGATCTATTCCACTCTCAATTTCTTTTGATGTTGTTTTTCTTCCTCCAAGTTTTTTAATTGTTCATTGTGTGAGTTGTCGAGCTAGGTCAATTCGGGTTTTTTGTGTCTAAAGTTTAGCAACTATGTATTTTAGCTTCCTCTGCATTTCTATTCTTGGATGTGCATAAGAGTTTCGTTTCCATTTGATATTTGGATGTGCATAAAAATTTCGTTTCCATTTGATACTTGGTATAAGATTTTATAATACCAAGATTGTGTTTTGAATTTGAAAAAGGACTTGCATTAACCACTTGCTTGACTAGTTTCAGAATATTGAGTTTTCAATTAGATTCTTTTTGCACTAAGCAGTAGACCTTATACGAAAAGCTCTCCTAAACTACTCTTACATTGTCTTTCAATCTGTATTTCTAAGTACCAAGTTTCTAGCAAAATGAGTTCTAAGAAGAGTATAAACTTAGCTTGTATAATCCCTGACAAATACAGATACTAAGCTCTCATAGTAATTTACTAGTTTGGAGCTAGCAAATATGTTCATGAAAAGAATAAAAGAGGCCACCCAGAGATCAACATAGTTGATTCCTGTTTTTGAAAATTTTGAGGCTAATCATTTGATGAAATATGAGGAAAGCTTTGATGAATGGTAACCAGAAGTAAGAACTAAAATATGACTTCAAGTGCAAATTCTAAATAAGGAAGGGAGTCAAGCACACGATCATTAAAGAAACCAAGGTAAAAAGGACAGCTTAATTCTTCTACAAACCAAAATAAGAGCCAGTAGAAGAGAGAATTATTGTCAAATGAAGATAAACCAATATAGCTTATGCTCAAATAAAGATTCAATGAAGATGTTGCAGATTAATGAGGGAACGGAAATCCCCTATCTGAAGCTTCAAGTTTGTATCATATTTGATTTTTTATTTCTTGGGCAATGACTACTACCATCAAATGAGGTTAAGATGCAATACATCAAACTTGCAAAAAAAAAAAAACTAAATCCAATCCATATCTAACGCATACTGATCAATTGTTCCTTAAAATGAGTATTCTGGTTTCTCTGTTGGATAATATCCTTTTACTTTCTTGAAACCACCTCTCAGCCTCGTCTCTCGTCCCATGCCTTTTGAAACCATAAACCAGGATGGTATAAGTCCACCGGTTGGGCTCAAAGCCCCTTCGACGCATCCTTTCAAACAACTCACAAGCCTGCCTCATATCACTCTTACATGCTTTTCTCAACAACAAATTGTAAGTGTAAATGTCAAGTGGAAAGCACTTTGCTATTAGTTTCTCCAAGTCCTCAGCATGGCTAACTCTACGATGATCATAAAATGCACCAACCACAAAGCTAAGCATTGACTAAAGAGGAAAAGACACACACACTCTCCTTTTCTCCTTGTTTTGTTAATCAAATAAATAAATAAATTGGCCTTGTTATCTTTATTTTTTATATCTGAACTTATTTCTTCCCAGTTTTTGTCCTAGTTTTTGTTTTGACATGACACGTTAATATTCAATGGAACTTATTTAATTTTGAATGATTTTTGTCTTCAGGAAGTGCAGCGATTAGTTAATTATCAGGTAACATTAGTTAATTATCAAATTCATAACATGCTTTGGGATCTCATCCACGGAATCTTCCCCTCTAATTTGTTGAATGGATATCAAATTAGGGGTGAAGATCGAAATCACTTGATTTTATTTTTCATTGAGGAACTATTAGCTACCCAAGTGGCAAAAAGATTAAAGTATGCGTGAGTAATAATTCGTGTGGGTATCTACTTGATCATAATTGCTTTGCTTTGGTGTGCCTTTCAATCTCTCAGGCAAATGTAGCTTTCAGAATGGCGGTCCATGATGACTGCAAGTTGCGGTTTTTGGAGCTCAAGACAAAAAGGACTCACAGGTTCATAGTTTTCAAGATTGAGGAGAATTAGAAGCAAGTCAATTGCTTATATATACTTGCTTTGTGTTTTTCATTATTAGTGAGGTAGATCATGGATAATTTGACTTCCTTTTCTGCTTACATCATCATTACTGTTCATCTAGGAATTGTTTTGAGAATGGCTCGCTTAATTAAGAATGGTTCTTTAAGAGAGCAAAGTCTAGTGCAGAACCTGTCAGCAAGGCTCCTTCTAAGATCTTTAATTGTTTTGAAAAGGATTTTTATGGTATATTCATATGCAATTGTTGCTATAATCTTGTTATTTTAGCTACAGGTTTTCTTTCCCGTTTCTTTGTTTATTCCGATTTTTATGGTCATCTCATTTTTTTTAGGTATCTTTTTATTAAGACAATGAGATATTGGCCAATGATCGATATTGAAAAATAACATCCAATTTTATAGGTATCATGTAATGAATATTATGTTTATTTATGTGATTTTTGGCTTTTTTTTTTTCAATTTACAGTGTTTGATGGAGTAAATTTAGAAAGCAAACCTAAAGTATTCATTTTGCAATAGAAAAATCTAAAAAAAATTCTATTTTACCTTACTGATGGATTTACAGACGGATTTTCTTTATGTATTTAGAGTTTGGGATGATTTTCCAAGGTTCAAATTACAGACAAAAAATTTGTCGAAAAATCTATCTGTAATTACAGACAGAAAATCTGTCAAAAAATCCGTCTGTAATTACAGACGAAAAATCTGTCGGAAAATCCGTCTGTAATTACAGACAGAAAATCCATCGAAAAGTTCATCAACGTCAGGAAATGGATGGAGAATTTACAGAGGGAAAATCCGTCGGTAATTAGTAAAAATTCGTCGGTAATTTTCCGACGAAAAAAAAATCCGTCGGTAAATAATTTCCGACGGGGCTTTTACAGAGGGACAAAATCCGTTGGTAATTCCGTCAGTAACTAAAAATCTGTCTGTAATAAAAAATAATCTGTCTGTAAATCTGTCTGTATTAATCCATTTCTAGTTGTGAATTTAGAATAAATATTCAAATTAATCTTTAAAGAATTTTATATCAAATATTTTGATTTCCAACAAATTTTTATTCTAAAAAATAAATTAAAGTGCTTAAAAATTATTTCCGTCAGACATATTGATGCTTGCGTGATTTTAAATGAGAACTAATTTGTCCTAAAGTGAATTTTTTGAGGATCTAATTATCTTATAATAAAGTTTATTAGGGATTTATTTGTTTAACACACAATTGATTAAAGTGACTTAGGGACCAATATGTCTGATGAGAGTAATTATAAAAAATTTTTAGAGAATAAAAATTTGTTGAGAATTAAAGTGGCCGACCAAAAATTTTGTAGAGACTAAAGTGAGTATTTACTCTAAAATTTACATGTATAATTATTTTCTATACTAATAGTGTATCAACATTAAATTCTTATATTTAAGGTATTAAGTAGAGTTGTGAAAAATTATAAGAGTCGAAATAAATTGAAAAGAAAAAGCAAGAAATAAAGAAGCTAGAGAGAAGAGAAAAATACACAAAAGTTACTTTGGAAAAGATTGTTTAATTGATAGTAACAGTTGCAAAATATGTACATATATAATTGACTCGTATAACTAATTTGAACAAACTGAGCAGCTAGCACAAGTGATGCAACTAACTAATGAGCTAGCTGCGCTGTTGCAAATTAGCCTTGATCCATTATCTAAACACTGACCCACCACAATAATCTTAGAATCAAATTCCACTAAAAGAGATAACCTCTCCGAGAATCTCTCCAACCAAAATCACTAAAATCCCAAAAATTGGAGTACCATAAAAAGACTCCGTCAAACCAGTAATAAAGATGCAGATAACTACCACAGAGAAACTCAATATATACAAGTGACTCATTCAGTCAAAGGTATGTAATTCATTCCATATACCTCTGAATAATCTTATACTCTTACTCACTTAAGCGTTAGAGTCCCTTTGCAGGTGTCCAACGCCGCCGCCCTTACAAGAAGACAACGTTCTTTCCCTTTGATTCAAGAAACGCGAGGTCGAGCACCAGCGAGACAAGCTATACTTGAACTTTAATCAAGTCTTTAGCTGGACTATTACTGAGCTTTAATCAAGTATCAGTTTTGAGCATTCTTGCTCAAAATTGCCTTCAAGATAATGTTTGACTCTCTGTCCATTAACAATGAACTTTTTGTTGGAATCATTATCCTGAAGCTCTACGTATCCATATGGTGACACACTTGTAATCACATATGGTCCTCTCCACCGGAATTTCAATTTTTCGGGGAATAATCTGAGTCTAGAATTAAATAGCAGAACTTTCTGCCCTGGCTCAAAGACTCTAGATGACAGTTTCTTATCATGCCATCTTTTTGCTTTCTCCTTGTAAATTTTTGTATTTTCGAAAGTGGTGCACGAAATTGTGATCATCAATGGCGCCATCAACATGGTACGCTCATTGCAATCTCAACTCTTTATCACAACTCCGCACAACTAACCAGCAAGTGCACTGGGTCGTCCAAGTAATAAACCTTACGCGAGTAAGGGTCGATCCCACGGAGATTGTTGGTATGAAGCAAGCTATGGTCACCTTGTGAATCTTAGTCAGGCAGACTCAAATGGTTATGAATGATATATGAATAAAACATAAAGATAAAGATAGAGATACTTATGTATTCCATTGGTGAGAATTTCAGATAAGCGCATGAAGATGCTGTGTCCCTTCCGTCTCTCTGCTTTCCTACTGTCTTCATCCAATCCTTCTTACTCCTTTCCATGGCAAGCTTATGCAAGGGTTTCACCGTTGTCAGTGGCTACCTCCCATCCTCTCAGTGGAAATGTTCAACGCACCCTGTCACGGCACGGCTATCCATCTGTCGGTTCTCAATCAGGCCGGAATAGAATCTAGTGATTCTTTTGCGTCTGTCACTAACGCCCCGCCCTCAGGAGTTTGAAGCACGTCACAGTTATTCAATCATTGAATCCTACTCAGAATACCACAGACAAGGTTAGACCTTCCGGATTCTCTTGAATGCCGCCATCAGTTCTAGCCTATACCACGAAGACTCTGATCTCACGGAATGGCTGGCTCGGTTGTCAGGCGAGCACTCGGTTGTCAGGCGATCAACCATGCATCGTGTATCAGGAATCCAAGAGATATTCACCCAATCTAAGGTAGAACAGAGGTGGTTGTCAGTCACACGTTCATAGGTGAGAATGATGATGAGTGTCACGGATCATCACATTCATCAAGTTGAAGAGCAAGTGATATCTTGGAACAAGAACAAGCAGAATTGAATAGAAGAACAATAGTAATTGCATTAATACTCGAGGTACAGCAGAGCTCCACACCTTAATCTATGGTGTGTAGAAACTCCACCGTTGAAAATACATAAGAACAAGGTCTAGGCATGGCCGTGAGGCCAGCCTCCCAAAGAGGGTTCAATCATAAAAACATGATCAAAAGCTTCTAAGATTGAAAGATAAAAATACAATAGTAAAATGTCCTATTTATAGAGAACTAGTAGCTTAGGAATGAGCAAATGACATAAAAATCCACTTCCGGGCCCACTTGGTGTGTGCTTGGGCTGAGCATTGAAGCATTTTCGTGTAGAGACTCTTCTTGGAGTTAAACGCCAGCTTTTGTGCCAGTTTGGGCGTTTAACTCCCATTTTGGTGCCAGTTCCGGCGTTTAACGCTGGGAAATCTGAAGGTGACTTTGAACGCCGGTTTGGGCCATCAAATCTTGGGCAAAGTATGGACTATCATATATTGCTGGAAAGCCCAGGATGTCTACTTTCTAAAGCCGTTGAGAGCGCGCCAATTGGGCTTCTGTAGCTCCAGAAAATTCACTTCGAGTGCAGGGAGGTCAGAATCCAACAGCATCTGCAGTCCTTTTCAGTCTCTGAATCAGATTTTTGCTCAGGTCCCTCAATTTCAGCCAGAAAATACCTGAAATCACAGAAAAATACACAAACTCATAGTAAAGTCCAGAAAAGTGAATTTTAACTAAAAACTAATAAAAATATACTAAAAACTAACTAGATCATACTAAAAACATACTAAAAACAATGCCAAAAAGCGTACAAATTATCCACTCATCACAACACCAAACTTAAATTGTTGCTTGTCCCCAAGCAACTGAAAATCAAATAAGATAAAAAGAAGAGAATATACTATAGACTCCAAATTATCAAGGAAACTTAGCTCCAAATTAGATGAGCGGGACTAGTAGCTTTTTGCCTCCGAACAGTTTTGACATCTCACTTTATCCTTTGAAATTCAGAATGATTGGCTTCTTTAGGAACTCAGAATCCAGATAGTGTTATTGATTCTCCTAGTTAAGTATGATGATTCTTGAACACAGCTACTTTATGAGTCTTGGCCGTGGCCCAAAGCACTCTGTCTTCCAGTATTACCACCGGATACATTCATGCCACAGACACATAATTGGGTAAACCTTTTCAGATTGTGACTCAGCTTTGCTAGAGTCCCCAATTAGAGGTGTCCAGGGTTCTTAAGCACACTCTTTTTGCCTTGGATCACAACTTTATTTCTTTCTTTCTTTTTTTCGTCTCTCTTTTTTTTTTCGTTTTTCGTCTCTTTTTTTTCGTTTCCCCCCCCTTTTTTTTTGTATTCACTACTTTTTCTTGCTTCAAGAATCATTTTTATGATTTTTCAGATCCTCAGTAACATGTCTCCTTTTTCATCATTCTTTCAAGAGCCAACATTCATGAACAACAAATTCAAAAGACATATGCACTGTTTAAGCATACATTCAGAAAACAAAAAGTATTGTCACCACATCAAAATAATTAAGCTAGTTTTAAGGATGAATTCGAAATCATGTACTTCTTGTTCTTTTGTAATAAAAACAGTTTTCATTTAAGAAAGGTGATGGATTCATAGGACATTCATAACTTTAAGGCATAGACACTAAGACACTAATGATCATAAGACACAAACATAGATAAACATAAGCTTAGAAATTCGAAAAACAGAAAAATAAAGAACAAGGAGATTAAAGAACGGGTCCACCTTAGTGATGGCAGCTTGTTCTTCCTCTTGAAGGTATTATGGAGTGCTTGAGCTCCTCAATGTCTCTTCCTTGCCTTTGTTGCTCCTCTCTCATGATTCTTTGATCTTCTCTAATTTCATGGAGGAGGATGGAATGTTCTTGGTGCTCCACCCTTAGTTGTCCCATGTTGGAACTCAATTCTTCTGGGGAGGTGTTGATTTGCTCCCAATAGTTTTGTGGAGGGAAGTGCATCCCTTGAGGCATCTCAGGGATTTCATGATGAAAAATTTCCTCATGTTCATGAGTGGGATCTCTTGTTTGCTCCATCCTCTTCTTAGTGATGGGCTTGAGGTCATGCCTTCTCAGTTGAACTGGCTTCCCTCTTGAGTCTTTCTTCCATTGAGCGCCCTCTTCACAAATGTCTATGAGGACTTGGTCCAACCTTTGATCAAAGTTGACCCTTTTTGAGTTTGAAAGGGACCTCAGGGATCACCTTCTTCAAGGCCACAACTTCATAGAAGTGGTCTTGATGCACCCTTGAGATGAATCTCTCCATCTCCCATGACTCGGAGGTGGAAGCTTTTGCCTTCCCTTTCCTCTTTCTATAGGTTTCTCCGGCCTTGGATGCCATAAATGGTTATGGAAAAACAAAAAGCAATGCTTTTACCACACCAAACTTAAAAGGTTTGCTCGTCCTCGAGCAAAAGAAGAAAGAAGAGAGTAGAAGAAGAAGAAATAGAGGGTAGGGAGGTGGCTTTGTGGTTCGGCCAAAGGGGGAAGAAGTAGTGTTTAGGGTGTGTGAAAATGAAGGAGTGAAGATGGGTTTATATAGGGGTGAGGTGAGGGGTAGGGTTCGGCCATTATGGGTGGGTTTGGGAGGGAAAGTGGTTTGAATTTGAATGGTGAGGTAGGTGGAGTTTTATGAAGGATGGATGTGAGTGGTGAAGAGAAAGATGGGATTTGATAGGTGAAGGGTTTTTGGGGAAGAGGTGTTGAGGTGATTGGTGAGTGGGTAAAGAAGAAGAGAGAGGGTGGTGGGGTAGGTGGGGATCCTGTGGGGTCCACAGATCCTGAAGTGTCAAGGAAAAGTCATCCCTGCACCAAATGGCATGCAAAAATGCGTTTTGAGCCAATTCTGGCGTTAAACGCCGGGCTGGTGCCCATTTCTGGCGTTTAACGCCAGGTTCTTGCCCTTTCCTGGCGTTTAACGCCAGTCTGGTGCCTGGTGGACGAAATTGTGATCACCTGTTCTTTTGTACTTATATGAATATACTCTTAGGGCACTGTTTATTTTCACAACTCCGTTCAACTAACCAGCAAGTGTACTGGGTCGTCCAAGTAATAACCTTACGTGAGTAAGGGTCGAATCCACAGAGATTGTTGGTATGAAGCAAGCTATGGCCACCTTGTAAATCTCAGTTAGGGAGATTAAAGGGTAATTGTGATTATTGGAATAATAAATAAATAATAAACTAAATAATAAAAAGGATAGAAATACTTATGCAGATTCATTAGTAGAGATATCAGTTAAGTATATGAAGATGCTGTATGGCTCAAGGACGCCTGCTCTCCCACTGCTTCTACCCAATCCTTCTTACTCCTTTCCATGGCAAGCTTTGTATAGGGGTTCACCATCAGCTGTGGCTACTTTCATTCCTCTCGGGAAAATATCCTATGCGGCTGTCACTTGCACAGCTAATCAGTCTGGAGGCATCACCCATGGTTGATGGCTACATCCCATCCTCGCAGTGAAAACTAATGCTCACGCACTCTGTCACAGTACGGCTAATCACCGGTTGGTTCCCGCTCCTACTGGAATAGAATCCCTTGATTCTTTTGCGTCTGTCACTAACGCCCAGCAGGTTGCAAGTTTGAAGCACGTCACAGTCATTCATTACCGGAATCCTACTCGGAATACCACAGACAAGGTTAGACTTTCCGGATTCCCAGGATCCTACTCGGAACACCACAGACAAGGTTGGACTTTCCGGATCCTCATAAATGCCGCCATCTATCTAGCTTATACCACGAAGATTCTGTTGGGGAATCTAAGAGATACGCATTCAAGCTCTGTTGCATGTAGAACGGAAGTGGTTGTCAATCACGCGCGTTCATAAGTGAGAATGATAATGAGGGTTATCTGACTCATCACATTCATCATGTTCTTGGGTGCGAATGAATATCTTGGAATAAGAATAAGAGAGATTTGAATAAAAGAAAATAGAACTTCATTAATACTTGAGGTACAGCAGAGCTCCACACCCTTAATCTATGGTGTGCAGAAACTCCACCGTTGAAAATACATAAGCAAAAGAGGTTCAGGCATGGCCGAGAGGCCAGCCCTCTCCATGATCAAGTGACTGAATATTCAAGGAGATTAAACTGTCAAAAGATGTCTAATACAATAGATAAATGTCCTATATATACTAGACTAGCTACTAGGGTTTACATGAGTAAGTAATTGATGCATAAATCCACTTCCGGGGCCCACTTGGTGTATGCTTGGGCTGAGCTTGATCAATACACGAGCTAAGGCTTCTCTTGGAGTTGAACTTTGAGTTATGACGTGTTTTGGGCGTTTAACTCCGGATCATGACGTTTTTCTGGCGTGCAACTCCAGAAAGGAGCGTGTACTTGACGTTCAACGCCGAGTTACGTCATCATTCTTCGAATAAAGTATGGACTATTATATATTGCTGGAAAGCCCTGGATGTCTACTTTTCAGCGCCGTTGAGAGCGCGCCAATTGGAGTTCTGTAGCTCCAGAAAATCCATTTCGAGTGCAGGGAGGTCAGAATCCAACAGCATCAGCAGTCCTTTTGTCAGCCTTTTTCAGAGTTTTGCTCAAATCCCTCAATTTCAGTCAGAAATTACCTGAAATCACAGAAAAACACACAAACTCATAGTAAAGTCCAGAAATGTGAATTTAACATAAAAACTAATGAAAACATCCCTAAAAGTAGCTCAAACTTACTAAAAACTATATAAAAACAATGCCAAAAAGCGTATAAATTATCCGCTCATCACAACACCAAACTTAAATTGTTGCTTGTCCCCAAGCAACTGAAAATCAAATAGGATAAAAGAAGAGAATATACTATAAAGTCCAAAATATCAATGAATATTAATTTAATTACATGAGCGGGACTTGTAGCTTTTTGCTTCTGAACAGTTTTGGCATCTCACTTTTTCCTTTGAAGTTCAGAGTGATTGGCGTCTCTGGGAACTTAGAATTTGGGATAGTGTTATTGACTTTCCTAGTTAAGCATGTTGATTCTTGAACACAACTATTTTTGAGTCTTGGCCGTGGCCCTAAGCACTTTGTTTTCCAGTATTACCACCGGATACACAAATGCCACAGACACATAACTGGGTGAACCTTTTCAGATTGTGACTCAGCTTTGCTAGAGTCCCCAATTAGTGGTGTCCAGAGCTCTTAAGCACACTCTTTTGCTTTGGATCACGACTTTAACCATTCAGTCTCAAGCATTTTACTTGGACCTTCATGACACAAGCACATGGTTAGGGACAGCTTGATTTAGTCGCTTAGGCCTGGATTTTAATCTCCTTGGGCCCTCCTATCCATTAATGCTCAAAGCCTTGGATCCTTGCTTTTTTAAAATTTTCGCCCCCTTTTTTTTTTGCTGCTTTTTCTTGCTTCAAGAATCAATTTCATGATGTTTTTCAGATCATCAATAACATTTCTCTTTGTTCATCATTCTTTCAAGAACCAACAATTTTAACACTCATAAACAACAAGATCAAAAGACATATGCACTGTTCAATCATTCATTCAGAAAACAAAAAGCATTGTCACCACATCAATATAATTAAATTAAATTCAATAATAATTTCGAAAATTATGTACTTCTTGTTCTTTTGAATTAAAACATTTTTCTTTTAAGAGAGGTGAAGGATTAATGGAATTTATTCATAGCTTTAAGGCATGGTTACATACTAATGATCATGAAATAAAGACACAAAACATAGATAAACATCATAATTAAAAACCGAAAACAGAAAGAAATAAAGAACAAGGAATGAATCCACCTTTAGTGGCGTCTTCTTCTTGAAGGACCAATGATGTTCTTAAGCTCTTCTATGTCCCTTCCTTGCCTTTGTTGCTCCTCCCTCATTGCTCTTTGATCTTCTCTTATTTCTTGGAGAATGATGGAGTGCTCATGATGTTCCACCCTTAGTTGTTCAACATTATGGCTCAAATCTTCTAAGGAGGTGTTGAGTTGCTCCCAATAGTTGTTGGGAGGAAGGTGCATTCCTTGAGGCATTTGTTGATGATGCACTTCCTCATGTTCTTCTTGAGGGCCGTGAGGAACTTCTCTTGTTTGCTCCTTCCTTTTCTTTGTGATGGGCTTGTCTTCTTCAATGGAGACATCTCCTTCTATGATAACTCCAGCTGAGTAACATAGATGGCATATAAGGTGGGGGAAGGCTAGCCGTGCCATTGGTGAAGGCTTGTCGGCTATTTTGTAGAGTTCATTGGAGATGACTTCATGAACTTCTATTTCCTCTCCAATCATGATGCTATGAATCATGATGGCCCGATCCACAGTAACTTCAGATCGGTTGCTTGAAGGGATGATGGATCTTTGGATGAACTCCAACCATCCTCTAGCTACAGGCTTGAGGTCCAGTCTTCTTAGTTGGACTGGCTTGCCTTTGGAGTCTATTCTCCATTGGGCTCCTTCCACACATATGTCCATAAGGACTTGGTCCAACCTTTGGTTAAAGTTGACCCTTCTTGTGTAGGGGCGTTCATCACCTTGCATCATGGGTAAGTGAAACGCCAACCTCACATTTTCCGGACTAAAATCCAAGTATTTCCCCCTAACCATTGTGAGATAATTCTTTGGGCTTGGGTTCATACTTTGGTCATGGTTTCTAGTGATCCATGCATTGGCATAGAACTCTTGAACCATTAAAATTCCGACTTGTTGCATGGGGTTGGCTAAGACTTCCCAACCTCTTCTTTGAATTTCATGTCGGATCTCCGGATACTCATTTTTCTTGAGCTTGAAAGGGACCTCAGGGATCACTTTCTTCTTTGCCACAACATCATAGAAGTGGTCTTGGTGGCTTTTGGAGATGAATCTCTCCTTCTCCCATGACTCGGAGGTGGAAGCTTTTGCTTTCCCTTTCCCTTTTCTTGAGAAAGCTCCGGCCTTAGGTGCCATTGGTAATGGAAAAACAAAAAAAAAGCTTAAGCCTTTACCACACCAAACTTAAAATTTTGCTCGTCCTCGAGCAAGAAAAGAAAAGAAAAATAGAAGAAGAAGAAGAGAATATGGTGGAGAGGGAGAGAAGTGGTTTCGGCTATGTGGGAGAAGAAGGGGTTGTGTTGTGTGAAAATGAAGATGAATGGAAGGTTATTTATAGGGAGAGGGAGGGAGGGTGTTCGGCCATTTTGGGTGGGAATGGGTGGGAAATTGAATTTGAATTTTATTAAGGTAGGTGGGGTTTATAGGGAAGAGGAGGATGATGTGAATGGTGAATGGGGTAATTGGGAAGAGGAATTGAGGTGATTGATGAAGAAGATGTTGGGAAGTGTGACATGGGGAAGAGTAATCACATTCACAAAAACTAGGATTAGGAGGTAAGGTGGGAATGTGTTAGGTGGGGATCCTGTGGGGGCCACAGATCCTGAGGTGGGGATCCTGTGGGGTCCACAGATCCTGAGGTGGGGATCCTGTGGGGTCCACAGATCCTGAGGTGAAAACAAATACCATTCCTTCACCATATAGGCATGTAAAATGCCTTCATGCATCATTCTGGCGTTTAAACGCCCATTGATGCACGTTCTGGGTGTTCAACGCCCATGTAATGCATGTTTCTGGCGTTGAACGCCAGTTTCATGCTTGTTTCTGGCGTTCAGCGCCAGAATGTCCTCTCTGTGCACCATCCTGGCATTTAACGCCAGGTTGTTGCTTGTATTGGGCGTTCAGCACCAGAATGGTGCTCTGTTCTGGCGTTGAACGCCAGACAGATGCATCTTACTGGCGTTGAACGCCAGTCTGCGCTACCTCCAGGGTGAAAAATTTTTTTCTTCTGTTTTTGACTCTTGTTTTTAATTTTTTTGATTTTTTTCGTGACTCCTCATGATCATGTACCTAATAAAACACAAAAATAACAAAGAAACAAAATAAAATAAAATTAGATAAATAAAATTGGGTTGCCTCCCAACAAGCGCTTCTTTAATGTCAATAGCTTGACAGTGGCTCTCATGGAGCCACATGGTGATCAGGTCAATTTAGTGTGTAGTCCCAACACCAAACTTAGAGTTTGGATATGGGGTTTGAACACCAAACTTAGAGTTTGGTTGTGGCCTCACAACACCAAACTTAGAGTTTGACTGTGTGGGCTCTTCTTGACTCTGAACTGAGAGAAGCTCTTCATGCTTACTCTCTTTTGTCACAGAGGGATGGCCATGTGCCTGAAACACAAGGTAGTCCCCATTCAATTGAAGGACCAACTCACCTCTGTTGACATCTATCACAGCTCCTGCTGTGGCTAGGAAAGGTCTTCCTAGGATGATGCATTCATCATCTTCCTTCCTAGTGTCTAGGATTATGAAATCAGTAGGGATGTAAAGGCCTTCAACCCTTACTAGCACGTCCTCTACTGTCCCATAGGCTTGTCTTATTGACTTATCTGCCAATTGTAATGAGAACAAGGCAGGTTGTACCTCAATGATCCCTAGCTTCTCCATTACAGAGAGTGGCATGAGATTTATCCCTGACCCCAGATCACATAGAGCTTTTTCAAAGCTCATGGTGCCAATGGTGCAAGGTATTAAGAACTTGCCAGGATCTTGTTTCTTTTGAGGTAGAGTTTTCTGAATCCAAGTATCTAGTTCACTAATGAGCAAGGGAGGTTCACTTTCCCAAGTCTCATTACCAAACAACTTGGCATTCAGCTTCATGATAGCTCCTAAGTATTGAGCAACTTGCTCTCCAGTCACATCCTCATTCTCTTCAGAGAATGAATATTCTTCAGAGCTCATGAATGGCAGAAGGAGATTTAAAGGAATCTCTATGGTCTCTAGATGAGCCTCAGATTCATCAGGATCCTTAATAGGAAACTCCTTCTTGCTTGAGGAACGTCCCAGGAGGTCTTCCTTACTAGGATTTTCGTCCTCCTCCTCCCTTGTGCATTCGGCCACTTTGACTATGTCAATGGCCTTGCACTCTCCTTTTGGATTTTCTTCTGTATTGCTTGGGAGAATGCTGGGAGGAGTTTCAATAACTTTCTTACTCAGCTGGCCTACTTGTGCCTCCAGATTTCTAATGGAGGATCTGGTTTCATTCATGAAACTGAAAGTGGCCTTTGACAGATCAGAGACTATATTGGCTAAATTAGAATTATTTTGTTCAGAGTTCTCTGTCTGTTGCTGAGAAGATGATGGATATGGCTTGCTATTGCCTAGCCTATTACGTCCACCATTGTTAAAGCCTTGTTGAGGCTTTTGTTGATCCTTCCAGGAGAAATTTGGATGATTTCTCCATGATGAGTTATAGGTGTTTCCATAAGGTTCACCCATGTAATTAACCTCTGCCATGGCAGGGTTTTCAGGATCATAAGCTTCTTCAGAAGCTGCCTCTCTAGTATTATTGGATGCATGTTGCAATCCATTCAGATTTTGAGAGATCATGTTGACCTGTTGAGTCAACACTTTGTTCTGAGCCAATATGGCATTCAGAGCATCAATTTCAAGAACTCCTTTCTTCTGAGGGATCCCATTGTTCACAGAATTCCTCTCAGAAGTATACATGAACTGGTTGTTTGCAACCATGTCAATGAGTTCTTGAGCCTCTTCAGGCGTTTTCTTCAGGTGAATGGATCCACCTGCAGAATGATCCAATGACATTTTCGAAAATTCAGAGAGACCATAATAGAATATATCTAATATGGTCCATTCTGAGAACATGTCAGATGGACATCTCTTGGTCAGCTGCTTGTATCTTTCCCAAGCTTCATAGAGGGATTCACCATCTTTTTGTTTGAAGGTGTGAACATCCACTCTCAGCTTGCTCAGCTTTTGAGGAGGAAAGAATTTATCCAAGAAGGCAGTGACCAGCTTATCCCATGAGTCCAGGCTATCCTTGGGTTGTGAATCCAACCATATTCTAGCTCTGTCTCTTACAGCAAAAGGGAAAAGCATGAGTCTGTAGACCTCAGGATCAACTCCATTCGTTTTTACAGTCTCACAGATCTGCAAGAATTCAGTTAAAAACTGATAAGGATCTTCAGATGGAAGTCCATAAAACTTGCAGTTTTGTTGCATTAAAGCAACTAGTTGAGGCTTAAGCTCAAAGTTATTGGCTCCAATGGCAGGAATGGAGATGCTTCTTCCATCAAACTTGGACGTTGGCTTAGTGAAGTCACCAAGCATTCTCCTTGCATTATTATTATTATTTTCAGCTGCCATCTCTTTCTCTTGTTCGAAAATTTCAAGAAGGTTTCTTCTGGATTGTTGTAATTTAGCCTCTCTAAATTTTCTCTTCAGAGTCCTTTCAGGTTCTGGATCAATTTCAACAAGAGTGCCTTTATCCCTGTTCCTGCTCATATGAAAGAGAAGAAAACAAGAAAAGAAAGAGGAATCCTCTATGTCACAGTATAGAGATTCCTTTATGTTAGTAGAAGAAGAAAGGGGTAGAAGAATGAAGAAGAGGATTCGGATTTTGGATGAAGAGAGGTGAAGAGAAGTGTTAGTAATTAAATAATTAAATAGAAGAAGAAAAGAGGAGGGAGAATTCGAAAATAATTTGAAAAAGAGTTAGTGATTTTCGAAAATTAGAAGTAAAATGTGATTAAAATTAAAACATGAAACAATTAACTAATTAAAAAGAATTTTTGAAAAAGAGAGAGATATTTTCGAAAATTAGAGAGGGAAAAGTAGTTAGGTGGTTTTGAAAAAGATAAGAAACAAACAAAAAGTTAGTTAGTTGATTGAAAAAGATTTGAAATCAAATTTGAAAAAGATAAGAAGATAGCAAGTTAGATAAGATATTTTGAAATCAAATTTTGAAAAAGATAAAATTTTTGAAAAAGATCAAATAAAAGATAAAAAGATTTAGTTCAAAAATTTTGAAATTAATTACTTTACTAACAAGAAACTACAAGATAAGATTCTAGAATTTAAAGATTGAACCTTTCTTAACAAGAAAGTAACAAACTTCAAATTTTTGAACCAATCACATTACTTGTTAGTTAATTTTCGAAAATTAGATATAAAAGATAAGAAAAAGATTTTGATAATGTTTTGAAAAAAGATTTTTGGAATTTTCGAAAATTATATAAAAAAAATGAAAAAGATATGATTTTTGAAAAAGGTTTTAAAAAGATAAGATTTTTATAATTGAAATTTTGACTTGACTTGTAAGAAACAACTAATTTTGAAAATATTTGACCAAGTCAACCCAAAATTTCGAAATTTTGGAGAGAAATAAGGAAAAGATATTTTTGATTTTTAAATTTTTAAAGAAAAACACAAAAATGACCCAAAACATGAAAATTTTGGATCAAGACACAAGATGCATGCAAGAATGCTATGAATGTCAAGATGAACACCAAGAACACTATGAAGATCATGATGAACATCAAGAACATAATTTTGAAAAAAAAAAATTTTTTTGATGCAAAGAAAACATGCAAGACACCAAACTTAGAAATTTTTTTTATGCATGGAAAATATGAATGCAAAAATGCACATGAAAAACAAGAAAAGACACAAAACAAGAAATCATCAAGATCAAACAAGAAGACTTGTCAAGAACAACTTGAAGATCATGAAGAACACTATGAATGCATGGGATTTTCGAAAAAAAATGCAAGAAAAATTTTAAAAGCATGCAATTGACACCAAACTTAAAAATTAACACAAGACTCAAACAAGAACACAAAATATTTTTGGTTTTTATAATTTTCTAATTTTTTTTGTATTTTTATTATTATTTTTCGAAAATAAAGTTTAAAAACACGAAAAATAAAAGAAAAATTTTGAAAAAAAAGATTTTGAAAAGAAAATTACCTAATCTGAGCAACAAGATGAACCTTCAGTTGTCCATACTCGAACAATCCCCGGCAACGGCGCCAAAAACTTGGTGGACGAAATTGTGATCACCTGTTCTTTTGTACTTATATGAATATACTCTTAGGGCACTGTTTATTTTCACAACTCCGTTCAACTAACCAGCAAGTGTACTGGGTCGTCCAAGTAATAACCTTACGTGAGTAAGGGTCGAATCCACAGAGATTGTTGGTATGAAGCAAGCTATGGCCACCTTGTAAATCTCAGTTAGGGAGATTAAAGGGTAATTGTGATTATTGGAATAATAAATAAATAATAAACTAAATAATAAAAAGGATAGAAATACTTATGCAGATTCATTAGTAGAGATATCAGTTAAGTATATGAAGATGCTGTATGGCTCAAGGACGCCTGCTCTCCCACTGCTTCTACCCAATCCTTCTTACTCCTTTCCATGGCAAGCTTTGTATAGGGGTTCACCATCAGCTGTGGCTACTTTCATTCCTCTCGGGAAAATATCCTATGCGGCTGTCACTCGCACAGCTAATCAGTCTGGAGGCATCACCCATGGTTGATGGCTACATCCCATCCTCGCAGTGAAAACTAATGCTCACGCACTCTGTCACAGTACGGCTAATCACCGGTTGGTTCCCGCTCCTACTGGAATAGAATCCCTTGATTCTTTTGCGTCTGTCACTAACGCCCAGCAGGTTGCAAGTTTGAAGCACGTCACAGTCATTCATTACCGGAATCCTACTCGGAATACCACAGACAAAGTTAGACTTTCCGGATTCCCAGGATCCTACTCGGAACACCACAGACAAGGTTGGACTTTCCGGATCCTCATAAATGCCGCCATCTATCTAGCTTATACCACGAAGATTCTGTTGGGGAATCTAAGAGATACGCATTCAAGCTCTGTTGCATGTAGAACGGAAGTGGTTGTCAATCACGCGCGTTCATAAGTGAGAATGATAATGAGGGTTATCTGACTCATCACATTCATCATGTTCTTGGGTGCGAATGAATATCTTGGAATAAGAATAAGAGAGATTTGAATAAAAGAAAATAGAACTTCATTAATACTTGAGGTACAGCAGAGCTCCACACCCTTAATCTATGGTGTGCAGAAACTCCACCGTTGAAAATACATAAGCAAAAGAGGTTCAGGCATGGCCGAGAGGCCAGCCCTCTCCATGATCAAGTGACCGAATATTCAAGGAGATTAAACTGTCAAAAGATGTCTAATACAATAGATAAATGTCCTATATATACTAGACTAGCTACTAGGGTTTACATGAGTAAGTAATTGATGCATAAATCCACTTCCGGGGCCCACTTGGTGTATGCTTGGGCTGAGCTTGATCAATACACGAGCTAAGGCTTCTCTTGGAGTTGAACTTTGAGTTATGACGTGTTTTGGACGTTTAACTCCGGATCATGACGTTTTTTTGGCGTGTAACTCCAGAAAGGAGCGTGTACTTGGCGTTCAACGCCGAGTTACGTCGTCATTCTTCGAATAAAGTATGGACTATTATATATTGCTGGAAAGCCCTGGATGTCTACTTTCCAACGCCGTTGAGAGCGCGCTAATTGGAGTTCTGTAGCTCCAGAAAATCCATTTCGAGTGTAGGGAGGTCAGAATCCAACAGCATCAGCAGTCCTTTTGTCAGCCTTTTTCAGAGTTTTGCTCAAATCCCTCAATTTCAGTCAGAAATTACCTGAAATCACAGAAAAACAGACAAACTCATAGTAAAGTCCAGAAATGTGAATTTAACATAAAAACTAATGAAAACATCCCTAAAAGTAGCTCAAACTTACTAAAAACTATATAAAAACAATGCCAAAAAGCGTATAAATTATCCGCTCATCAGTGCCCCTTTTTGGGCGTTAAACGCCCAGCCAGGCACCCTGGCTGGCGTTTAAATGCCAGTCTGTCCTTCTTCACTGGGCGTTTTGAACGCCCAGCTTTTTCTGTATAATTCCTCTGCTGTATGTTCTGAGTCTTCAATTCTCTGTGTTATTGACTTGAAAAGACACAAATTAAAAAAATATTTTTGGAATTTTAATAATGAGGAATAATCAAATAACAATGCATGCAAGACACCAAACTTAGCAGTTTGTATACTACTGACACTAACAAGATGACAATGCATATGAGAAACACAAAACACTCAAGTCAAATAGAATTCAAAGATCAGAGCAACGAAATCATCAAGAACATCTTGAAGATCACTTAAGACACATGAATGAATGCAAGAAGAACAAAATCATGCAATTGACACCAAACTTAAAATGAGACTCTAGACTCAAACAAAATTTTTTTTGTTTTTATGATTTTGTAATTTTTTTGGATTTTTCGAAAATTAAGTGGAAAAGAAAATAAAGGTATCAAAATTCTTAATGAGAATTCCAGGAATCATGCAATGTTAGTTTAAAGCTTTAGTCTAAAGGAATTAGACATGGCTAGCCAAGCTTCAGCAGGACATTGCATTCAAGAGCTAAATTGATGAGAATCAATCAGCTTTGGTGATGGTAAAAACATCACCTTGAAACACTAGAATTCACTCTTAAGAATTCTGAAAAATACCTAATCTAAGCAACAAGATGAACTGTCAGTTGTCCATACTCGAACAATCCCCGGCAACGGCGCCAAAAACTTGGTGCACAAAATTGTGATCATCAATGGCGCCATCAACATGGTACGCTCATTGCAATCTCAACTCTTTATCACAACTCCGCACAACTAACCAGCAAGTGCACTGGGTCGTCCAAGTAATAAACCTTACGCGAGTAAGGGTCGATCCCACGGAGATTGTTGGTATGAAGCAAGCTATGGTCACCTTGTAAATCTTAGTCAGGCAGACTCAAATGGTTATGAATGATATATGAATAAAACATAAAGATAAAGATAGAGATACTTATGTATTCCATTGGTGAGAATTTCAGATAAGCGCATGAAGATGCTGTGTCCCTTCCGTCTCTCTGCTTTCCTACTGTCTTCATCCAATCCTTCTTACTCCTTTCCATGGCAAGCTTATGCAAGGGTTTCACCGTTGTCAGTGGCTACCTCCCATCCTCTCAGTGGAAATGTTCAACGCACCCTGTCACGGCACGGCTATCCATCTGTCGGTTCTCAATCAGGCCGGAATAGAATCTAGTGATTCTTTTGCGTCTGTCACTAACGCCCCGCCCTCAGGAGTTTGAAGCACGTCACAGTCATTCAATCATTGAATCCTACTCAGAATACCACAGACAAGGTTAGACCTTCCGGATTCTCTTGAATGCCGCCATCAGTTCTAGCCTATACCACGAAGACTCTGATCTCACGGAATGGCTGGCTCGGTTGTCAGGCGAGCACTCGGTTGTCAGGCGATCAACCATGCATCGTGTATCAGGAATCCAAGAGATATTCACCCAATCTAAGGTAGAACGGAGGTGGTTGTCAGTCACACGTTCATAGGTGAGAATGATGATGAGTGTCACGGATCATCACATTCATCAAGTTGAAGAGCAAGTGATATCTTGGAACAAGAACAAGCGGAATTGAATAGAAGAACAATAGTAATTGCATTAATACTCGAGGTACAGCAGAGCTCCACACCTTAATCTATGGTGTGTAGAAACTCCACCGTTGAAAATACATAAGAACAAGGTCTAGGCATGGCCGTGAGGCCAGCCTCCCAAAGAGGGTTCAATCATAAAAACATGATCAAAAGCTTCTAAGATTGAAAGATAAAAATACAATAGTAAAAGGTCCTATTTATAGAGAACTAGTAGCTTAGGAATGAGTAAATGACATAAAAATCCACTTCCGGGCCCACTTGGTGTGTGCTTGGGCTGAGCATTGAAGCATTTTCGTGTAGAGACTCTTCTTGGAGTTAAACGCCAGCTTTTGTGCCAGTTTGGGCGTTTAACTCCCATTTTGGTGCCAGTTCTGGCGTTTAACGCTGGGAAATCTGAAGGTGATTTTGAACGCCAGTTTGGGCCATCAAATCTTGGGCAAAGTATGAACTATCATATATTGCTGGAAAGCCCAGGATGTCTACTTTCCAAAGCCGTTGAGAGCGCGCCAATTGGGCTTCTGTAGCTCCAGAAAATCCACTTCGAGTGCAGGGAGGTCAGAATCCAACAGCATCTGCAGTCCTTTTCAGTCTCTGAATCAGATTTTTGCTCAGGTCCCTCAATTTCAGCCAGAAAATACCTGAAATCACAGAAAAACACACAAACTCATAATAAAGTCCAGAAAAGTTAATTTTAACTAAAAACTAATAAAAATATACTAAAAACTAACTAGATCATACTAAAAACATACTAAAAACAATGCCAAAAAGCGTACAAATTATCCGCTCATCAGAAAGCATTGAGTCTGAATTCCTCTAGCTCATTTAACTGGAGCAAACGTTTTTCTCCAGCTAACTTGGCATCAAGGTTTAGGAACCTGGTTGCCCAGTAGGCCTTATGTTCCAGTTCCACTGGCAAGTGACAGGCTTTTCCATACACAAGCTGGCATGGAGAAGTTCCTATGGGAGTCTTGAATGCTGTTCTGTATGCCCACATAGCATCATCCAAGCTTCTTGCCCAATCCCTTCTACGGTTAATTACAGTCCGTTCCAGGATTCTTTTAAGTTCTCTGTTAGAGACTTCAGCTTGCCCATTTGTCTGTGGATGATATGGAGTGGCTACCCTGTGGCTAACTCCATAACGAACCAAAGCAGAGTAAAGCTGTTTATTGCAGAAATGAGTGTCCCCATCACTGATCAATACTCTAGGGGTACCAAATCTGCTGAAGATGTGTTTCTGGAGGAATTTTAGCACTGTCTTAGTGTCATTAGTGGGTGTTGCAATAGCTTCCACCCATTTGGATATATAATCCACTGCCACCAGAATATAAGTGTTTGAGTATGATAGTGGAAAAGGCCCCATGAAGTCAATACCTCATACATCAAACAACTCAATCTCCAAGATCCCTTGTTGAGGCATGGCATAACTGTGAGGCAGATTGCTAGATCTTTGGCAACTGTTACAGTTAAGTACAAACACTCGGGAGTTTTTATAGAGAGTAGGCCAGTAGAAGCCGCATTAGAGGACTCTTGTGGCTGTTCGTTCACTTCCAAAATGTCCTCCATACTGTGATCCATGGCAGTGCCAGAGGATCTTCTGTGCTTCTTCTTTAGGCACACATCTACGGATTACTCCGTCTGCACATCTCTTGAAGAGATATGGTTCATCCCAAAGATAGTACTTTGCATCTGTGATCAATTTTTTTGATTGCTGCCTACTGTACTCTTTGGGTATGAACCTCACTGCCTTGTAGTTTGTAATGTCTGCAAACCATGGCACTTCCTGGATGGCAAAGAGTTGCTCATCTGGAAAGTTTTCAGAGATCTCAGTAAGAGGGAGGGACGCCCCTTCTACTGGTTCTATTCAGGACAGGTGATCTGCTACTTGGTTCTCTGTCCCTTTTCTGTCTCTTATTTCTATATCAAACTCTTGCAGAAGTAACACTGGTGCGCGAAATTGTGAACTATACTTTTTCACAACTCTCATAATCCCTGGTAATGGCTCCAAAAACTTGGTGCGCTCAATACCATGGCATTACACAACTTCGCACAACTAACCAGCAAGTGCACTGGGTCGTCCAAGTAATAAAACCTTACGTGAGTAAGGGTCGATCCCACGGAGATTGTTAGTATTGAAGCAAGCTATGGTCATCTTGTAAATCTTAGTCAGGCAAACTCAGATATATATGGTGATGAACGAAAATAACATAGAAGATAAAGATAGTGATACTTATGTATATCATTGGTGTATGAGCTTCAGACAAGTGTATGAAGATGCCTTCCCTTCCGTCTCTCTGCTTTCCTACAGCCTTCATCCAATCCTTCTTACTCCTTTCCATGGCAAGCTCGTATAGGGTCTCACTGTTGTCAGCAGCTACCTCCCATCCTCTCAGTGAAAGCAATTGCATATGTCCTGTCACGGCATAGCGGAATTCATCTGTCGGTTCTCAATCAGGCCGGAATAGAATCCAGTGATTCTTTTGCGTTATCACTAACGCCCCGCCCTCAGGGTTTGAAGCACGTCACAGTCATTCATCATTGAATCCTACTCAGAATACCACAGACAAGGTTTAGACCTTCCGGATTCTCTTGAATGCCGCCATCAGGTCCTGCCTATACCACGAGGATTCCGAAGAATCCAAGAGATATTCACTAAGCCTCAGATGCTTGTAGAACAAGAATGGTTGTCAGTCACCTTGTTCATAGGTTGAAGAACGAGTGATATCTTAGATAAAGAACAAGCGGAGTTGAATAGAAGAACAATAGTAATTGCATTAATACTCGAGGTACAGCAGAGCTTCACACCCTTAATCTATGGTGTGTAGAAACTCCACCGTTGAAAATACATAAGCATAAGGTCCAGGCATGGCCGAATGGCCAGCCTCCCAAAGATCTAAGATAGCATAAAAGTGAAGATAGCTACCAAAGTCTCTAAAAGCTCCCTAATACAATAGTAAAAGGTCCTACTTATAGAAACTAGTACATAGATGAGTAAATGACATAAAAATCCACTTCCGGCCCACTTGGTGTGTGCTTGGCTGAGCAATCAAGGAAATTCGTGTAGAGACCTTTTCTGGAGTTAAACGCCAGCTCCCATGCCAGTTTGGGCGTTTAACTCCAACTTTTATTCCTGTTCCGGCGTTTAACGCTGGAATTCCTGAGGCCGGATTGCTTCGCGGGTTTGGGCCATCAAATCTTGGACAAAGTATGGACTATTATATATGCTGGAAAGCCCTGGATGTCTACTTTCCAACGCCGTTGAGAGCGCGCCAATTGGGCTTCTGTAGCTCCAGAAAATCCACTTCGAGTGCAGGGAGGTCAGAATCCAACAGCATCTGCAGTCCTTTTTGGTCTCTGAATCAGATTTTTGCTCAGGTCCCTCAATTTCAGCCAGAAAATACCTGAAATCACAGAAAAACACACAAACTCATAGTAAAGTCCGAAAAGTGAATTTTAAATAAAAACTAATAAAATGTACTAAAATCTAACTAAAAGATATCAAAAACATACTAAAACAATGCCAAAAAGTATACAAATTATCCGCTCATCACAACACCAAACTTAAATTGTTGCTTGTCCTCAAGCAACTGAAAATCAAATAAGATCAAAAGAAGAGAATATGCAATGAATTCCAAAAACATCTGTGAAGATCAGTATTAATTAGATGAGCGGGGCTTTTAACCTTCTGTCTCTGAACAGTTTTGGCATCTCAATCTATCCCTTGAAATTCAGAATGGTTGGCTTCTTTAGGAACTCAGAGTCCAGATAGTGTTAATGATTCTCCTAGTAAAGTATGATGATTCTTGAACATAGCTATTTATTGAGTCTTGGCTGTGGCCCAAAGCACTCTGTCTTCCAGTATTACCACCGGATACATACATGCCACAGACACATAATTGGGTGAACCTTTTCAGATTGTGACTCAGCTTTGCTAAAGTCCCCAATTCGAGGTGTCCAGGGTTCTTAAGCACACTCTTATTTGCCTTGGATCACAACTTTATTTCTTTTCTTTTTCTTTCTTTTCTTTCTTTTTTTTTTTTTTCGGTTTTTTTTTTCTCTTTTTTTTTTTTTTTTTTTGAATAGCTTTTTCTTGCTTCAAGAATCATTTTATTGATTTTTCAGATCCTCAGTAACATGTCTCCTTTTTCATCATTCTTTCAAGAGCCAACATTCATGAACCACAAATTCAAGATACATATGCACTGTTTACACATACATTCAGAGAACAAAAATATTGCCACCACATCAAAATAATTAAACTATTATAAAATTCAAAATTCATGCAATTCTTCCTTTTTCAATTAAGCACATTTTATTCAAGAAAGGTGATGGATTCATAGGACATTCATAACTTTAAGGCATAGACACTAAGACACTAATGATCATAAGACACAAACATGGATAACATAAAGCATAAAATTCGAAAAACAAAGGAATAAAGAACAAGGAAATCAAGGAATGGGTCCACCTTAGTGATGGCGGCTCTTCCTTGCTTTTGAAGGTCCTATGGAGTGCTTGAGCTCCTCAATGTCTCTTCCTTGTCTTTGTTGCTCCTCCCTCATGATTCTTTGATCTTCTCTAATTTCATGGAGGAGAATGGAGTGTTCTTGATGCTCCACCCTTAGTTGTCCCATGTTGGAACTTAATTCTCCTAGGGAGGTGTTTAGTTGCTCCCAATAGTTTTGTGGAGGAAAGTTCATCCCTTGAGGAATCTCAGGGATTTCTTGATGAGAGGGGTCTCTTGTGTATTCCATCCTTTTCTTGGTGATGGGCTTGTCCTCATCAATGGGGATATCTCCTTCTATGTCAACTCCAACTGAATAACAGAGGTGACAAATGAGGTGAGGAAAGGCTAATCTTGCCAAAGTGGAGGTCTTGTCCGCCACCTTATAGAGTTCTTGGGCTATAACCTCATGAACTTCTATTTCTTCTCCAATCATGATGCTATGGATCATGATGGCCCGGTCTATGGTAACTTCGGACCGGTTGCTAGTGGGAATGATTGAGCATTGTATGAACTCTAACCATCCTCTAGCCACGGGTTTGAGGTCATGCCTTCTCAATTGAACCGGCTTTCCTCTTGAGTCTTGCCTCCATTGTGCGCCCTCTTCACATATGACTGTGAGGACTTGGTCCAACCTTTGATCAAAGTTGACCCTTCTAGTGAAAGGATGCTCATCTCCTTGCATCATAGGCAAGTTGAACGCCACCCTCACACTCTCCGGACTAAAATCCAAGTATTTCCCCCGAACCATAGTAAGATAATTCTTTGGATTCGGGTTCACACTTTGGTCATGGTTCTTTGTGATCCATGCATTGGCATAGAACTCTTGAACCATCAAGATTCCAACTTGTTGAATGGGGTTGGTGAGAACTTCCCAACCTCTTCTTTGGATCTCATGGCGGATCTCCGGATATTCACCCTTTTTGAGTAAAAAGGGGACTTCGGGGATCACCTTCTTCAAGGCCACCACTTCATAGAAGTGGTCTTGATGCACCTTTGAGAGGAATCTATCCATCTCCCATGACTCGGAGGTGGAAGCTTTTGCTTTCCCTTTCCTCTTTTTAGAGGTTTCTCCGGCCTTTGGTGCCATAATGGTTATGGAAAAACGAAAAAGCAACGCTTTTACCACACCAAACTTAAAATGTTTGCTCGTCCTCGAGCAAAAGAAGAAAGAAAGGAGTAGAAGAAGAAGAAATGAGGAAGAGGGGGAGGGTAGTGTGTTCGGCCAAAGGGGGAAGAAGTGGTCTTTAGGTTGTGTGAAAATGAAGGGTTGAAGAAGGGTATTTATAGGAGAGAGGGGGGTAAAGGTTCGGCCATTTGAGGGTAGGTTTGGGAGGGAAAGTGGTTTGAATTTGAAGGGTGAGGTTGGTGGGGTTTTATGAAGGATGGATGTGAGTGGTGAAGAGAAAGATGGGATTTGATAGGTGAGGGGTTTTTGGGGAAGAGGTGTTGAGGTGATTGGTGAATGGGGGAAGAAGAGAGAGAGTGATGGGGTTGGTGGGGATCCTGTGGGGTCCACAGATCCTGAGGTGTCAAGGAAAAGTCATCCCTGCACCAAATGGCATCAAAATCCACGTTTTGAGGCATTTCTGGCGTTAAACGCCGGGCTGGTGCCCATTTCTGGCGTTTAACGCCAGGTTCTAGCCCTTTCCTGGCGTTTAACGCCAGTCTGGTGCCCCTTTCTGGCGTTAAACGCCCAGAATGGTGCCAGACTGGGCGTTAAACGCCCAACTGCTACCTTCACTGGCGTTTAAACGCCAGTGAGTTCTTCCTCCAGGGTGTGCTGTTTTTCTTCCTGTTTTTCATTCTGTTTTTGCTTTTTCAATGGATTTTGTGACTTCTTATGATCATCAACCTACAAAAAAGATAAAATAACAAAAGAAAATAGTTAACTATAAAACATTGGGTTGCCTCCCAACAAGCGCTTCTTTAATGTCATTAGCTTGACAGAGGACTCCCATGGAGCCTCAGAGATGCTCAGAACCTTGTTGAAACCTCCCAACACCAAACTTAGAGTTTGAATGTGGGGTTTCAACACCAAACTTAGATTTTGGTTGTGGCCTCCCAACACCAAACTTAGAGTTTGACTGTGGGGGCTCTGCTTGGCTCTGTTTTGAGAGAAGCTCTTCATGCTTCTTCTCCATGATGATAGAGGGATATCCTTGGGCCTTAAACACCATGGATTCTTCATTCACTTGAATGATCAACTCTCCTCTATCAACATCAATCACAGCCTTTGCTGTGGCTAGGAATGATCTGCCAAGGATGATGGATTCATCCATGCACTTCCCAGTCTCTAGGACTATGAAATCAGTAGGAATGTAATGGTTTTCAACCTTAACCAGAACATCCTCTACAAGTCCATGGGCTTGTTTTCTTGAGTTGTCTGCCATTTCTAGTGAGATTTTTGCAGCTTGCACCTCAAAGATCCCTAATTTCTCCATTACAGAGAGGGGCATGAGGTTTACACTTGACCCTAAGTCACACAAGGCCTTCTTGAAGGTCATGGTGCCTATGGTACAAGGTATAGAAAACTTCCCAGGATCCTGCCTCTTTTGAGGCAGTTTCTGCCTAGACAGGTCATCCAGTTCTTTGGTGAGCAAGGGAGGTTCATCTTCCCAAGTCTCATTTCCAAATAACTTGTCATTTAGCTTCATGATTGCTCAAGGTATTTAGCAACTTGCTCTTCAGTGACATACTCATCCTCTTCAGAGGAAGAATACTCATCAGAGCTCATGAAAGGCAGTAGCAAGTCCAAGGGAATCTCTATGGTCTCAGTCTGAGCCTCAGATTCCCAAGGTTCCTCATTGGGGAACTCATTAGAGGCCAGTGGACGTCCAGTGAGGCCTTCCTCAGTGGCGTTCACTGCCTCTTCTTCCTCCCAGAATTCGGCCATGTTTATGGCTTTGCACTCTCCTTTTGGATTTTCTTCAGTGTTACTTGGGAGAGTGCTTGGAGGAAGTTCAGTAATTTTCTTGCCCAGCTGACCCACTTGTCCTTCCAAATTCCTAATGGAAGATCTAGTTTCAGTCATGAAACTTTGAGTGGTTTTGATCAGATCAGAGACCATGGTTGCTAAGTCAGAATTATTCTGCTTAGAGCTCTCTGTCTGTTGCTGAGAAGATGATGGAAAAGGCTTGCCATTGTTAAACCTGTTTCTTCCACCATTGTTATTGAAACCTTGTTGAGGTCTCTCGTGATTCTTCCATGAAAGATTTGGGTGATTTCTCCATGAAGAATTATAGGTGTTACCATACGGTTCTCCTAGGTAATTTACCTCTTCCATGGAAGGGTTCTCAGGATCATAAGCTTCTTCCTCAGATGAAGCTTCCTTAGTACTGTTTGGTGCATTTTGCATTCCAGACAGACTTTGAGAAATCAAATTGACTTGTTGAGTCAATATTTTATTCTGGGCCAAAATGGCATTCAGAGTGTCAATGTCAAGAACTACTTTCTTCTGACTAGTCCCATTGTTCACAGGATTTCTTTCAGAAGTGTACATGAATTGGTTATTTGCAACCATTTCAATCAGTTCTTGAGCTTCAGTAGGCGTCTTCTTCAGATGAAGAGATCCTCCAGCAGAGCTATCCAAAACATCTTGGACAGTTCAGAGAGACCATCATAGAAAATACCTATGATGCTCCATTCAGAAAGCATGTCTGAGGGACATTTTCTGATTAATTGTTTGTATCTTTCCCAAGCTTCATAGAGAGATTCACCATCCTTTTGTCTGAAGGTTTGGATTTCCACTCTAAGCTTACTCAATTTTTGAGGTGGAAAGAACTTTGCCAAGAAGGCATTGACTAGCTTTTCCCAAGAGTCCAGGCTTTCTTTAGGTTGTGAGTCCAACCATGTCCTAGCTCTGTCTCTTACAGCAAAAGGGAATAGCATCAGTCTATAGACCTCAGGGTCAACCCCATTAGTCTTGACTGTGTCACAGATTTCCAAGAACTCAGCTAAAAACTGATGAGGATCTTCCATTGGAAGTCCATGGAACTTGCAATTCTGTTGCATTAGAGAAACTAATTGAGGCTTAAGCTCAAAGTTGTTTGCTCTAATGGCAGGGATAGAGATGCTTCTCCCATAAAAATCAGGAATAGGTGCAGTAAAGTCACCCAGCACCTTCCTTGCATTGTTTGCATTGTTGTTGTTTTCTGCTGCCATGTTTTCTTCCTTGAAGAATTCGGTCAGGTCCTCTAAAGAGAGTTGTGCTTTGGCTTCTCTTAGCTTTCTCTTCAAAGTCCTTTCAGGTTCAGGATCAGCTTCAACAAGAATGCCTTTGTCCTTGCTCCTGCTCATATGAAAGAGAAGGGAACAAGAAAATGTGGAATCCTCTATGTCACAGTATAGAGATTCCTTTAAGTGTCAGAGGAAAAGAGAAATAGAAAGAAGAAGGAGAAGATAAATTCGAACTTTAGTTAGATAAGGTTCGAATTGTGCATTGAGAAGGAGTGGCACTCCATAAGTAGAAGGATGTGGGAAGGAGGGAAGTTTATTTTCGAAAATCAAGTGAAAAATTTTGAAATTATTTTGAAAAACATTAATTAATTTTCGAAAATAAAAGTGGAAAAGAAATTAAGTGATTTTTGCAAAAGAATTTGAAATTAGAAATTAAGAAGATTTGATTGAAAGTTATTTTGAAAAAGATGTGGTTAAGAAGATATGAAAAAAAAATGTGATTGAGAAGATATGATTTGAAAACTATTTGAAAAGATATGATTTTAAAAACAATTTGAAAAGATATGATTTTAAAAATTGATGACTTGCCTAACAAGAAAAGATATGATTCAAACATTAAAAACCTTTCTCAACAGAAAAGGTAACAAATTTGAGATGTTCAATCAAATCATTAATTGTTAGTAAGTATCCTTTAAAAAGGAAAGAAATTGATTTTGAAAACATTTGATTGAAAAGATTTGATTTGAAAAAGATTTGATTTTGAAAAAATTTGAAAAAATTGATTTGAAAACAAAATCTTCTCCCTAGCACCATCCTGGCGTTAAACGCCCAGAATGGTATACATTCTGGCGTTTAACGCCCAAAATGCTACCTCTTTGGGCGTTAAACGCCCAACCAGGTACCCTGGCTGGCGTTTAAACGCCAGTCTGCCTTCTTCACTGGGCATTTTTGAATGCTCAGCTTTTTCTGTATAATTCCTCTGCAGTATGTTCTAAATCTTCAATTCTTTGTATCATTGACTTGAAAAGACACAAATTAAAAATATTTTTGGATTTTTAATAATCAAAATGCAACAAGAATCAAATAACAATGCATGCAAGACACCAAACTTAGCAGTTTGTGTACTACTGACACTAACAATATGAGAATGCATATGAGACACAAAAAAAAATACTTCAAGTCAATAGAATTCAAAGATTAGAACACAAAATATATGCATGGATTCGAAAAATATAACAAAGACATGCATTTGACACCAAACTTAAGATGAGACTCTAGACTCAAACAAGAAATATTTTTGGATTTTTATGGTTTTGTAATTTTCTTTTGATTTTCGAAAATTTAAGTGAAAACATCAAAATTCTTAATGAGAATTCCAGGAATCAGTGCAATGCTAGTCTAAGGCTCCGGTCCAGGAATTAGACATGGCTTCACAGCCAGCCAAGCTTTCAAAGAAAGCTTCGGTCCAAAACACTAGACATGACCAAAGGTCAGCCAAGCCTTAGCAAATCACTGCTCCAAAAGCAAGATTGATACGAAATCAACAAGCTCTTGTGGTGATAAGTTGAAACCTCGGTCCAATCAGATTAGACATGGCTTCTCAGCCAGCCAGATTTCAACAAATCATCATGAAACTCTAGAATTCACCTTCAAGAATTTCGAAAAAAATACCTAATCTAAGCAACAAGATGAACCGTCAGTTGTCCAGCCTAAACAATCCCGGGCAATAACACCAAAAATTTGATGTTGTTGCCGGATCTTGGCTCTGATGTTACCAAAAGCTTGCTCAAAACATGAACAATCCCCGGCAACGGCGCCAAAAACTTGGTCGACGAAATTGTGAACTATACTTTTTCACAACTCTCATAATCCCTGGTAATGGCTCCAAAAACTTGGTGCGCTCAATACCATGGCATTACACAACTTCGCACAACTAACCAGCAAGTGCACTGGGTCGTCCAAGTAATAAAACCTTACGTGAGTAAGGGTCGATCCCACGGAGATTGTTAGTATTGAAGCAAGCTATGGTCATCTTGTAAATCTTAGTCAGGCAAACTCAGATATATATGGTGATGAACGAAAATAACATAGAAGATAAAGATAGTGATACTTATGTATATCATTGGTGTATGAGCTTCAGACAAGTGTATGAAGATGCCTTCCCTTCCGTCTCTCTGCTTTCCTACAGCCTTCATCCAATCCTTCTTACTCCTTTCCATGGCAAGCTCGTATAGGGTCTCACTGTTGTCAGCAGCTACCTCCCATCCTCTCAGTGAAAGCAATTGCATATGTCCTGTCACGGCATAGCGGAATTCATCTGTCGGTTCTCAATCAGGCCGGAATAGAATCCAGTGATTCTTTTGCGTTATCACTAACGCCCCGCCCTCAGGGTTTGAAGCACGTCACAGTCATTCAATCATTGAATCCTACTCAGAATACCACAGACAAGGTTTAGACCTTCCGGATTCTCTTGAATGCCGCCATCAGGTCCTGCCTATACCACGAGGATTCCGAAGAATCCAAGAGATATTCACTAAGCCTCAGATGCTTGTAGAACAAGAATGGTTGTCAGTCACCTTGTTCATAGGTTGAAGAACGAGTGATATCTTAGATAAAGAACAAGCGGAGTTGAATAGAAGAACAATAGTAATTGCATTAATACTCGAGGTACAGCAGAGCTTCACACCCTTAATCTATGGTGTGTAGAAACTCCACCGTTGAAAATACATAAGCATAAGGTCCAGGCATGGCCGAATGGCCAGCCTCCCAAAGATCTAAGATAGCATAAAAGTGAAGATAGCTACCAAAGTCTCTAAAAGCTCCCTAATACAATAGTAAAAGGTCCTACTTATAGAAAACTAGTACATAGATGAGTAAATGACATAAAAATCCACTTCCGGGCCCACTTGGTGTGTGCTTGGGCTGAGCAATCAAGGAAATTCGTGTAGAGACCTTTTCTGGAGTTAAACGTCAGCTCCCATGCCAGTTTGGGCGTTTAACTCCAACTTTTATTCCTGTTCCGGCGTTTAACGCTGGAATTCCTGAGGCCGGATTGCTTCGCGGGTTTGGGCCATCAAATCTTGGACAAAGTATGGACTATTATATATTGCTGGAAAGCCCTGGATGTCTACTTTCCAACGCCGTTGAGAGCGCGCCAATTGGGCTTCTGTAGCTCCAGAAAATCCACTTCGAGTGCAGGGAGGTCAGAATCCAACAGCATCTGCAGTCCTTTTTGGTCTCTGAATCAGATTTTTGCTCAGGTCCCTCAATTTCAGCCAGAAAATACCTGAAATCACAGAAAAACACACAAACTCATAGTAAAGTCCAGAAAAGTGAATTTTAAATAAAAACTAATAAAAATGTACTAAAATCTAACTAAAAGATATCAAAAACATACTAAAAACAATGCCAAAAAGTATACAAATTATCCGCTCATCAAACACCTATCTGATGAGTCTGGGTTTTGAATCCTGCTTTGTGAGTAGATATTTAAGAGCAGCATGGTCAGTGTACACGATCACTTTTGATCCTACTAAATAGGATCTAAACTTGTCAATGGCATAAACCACTGCAAGTAGCTCTTTTTCTGTGGTTGTGTAGTTCTTCTGTGCGTCATTTAGAATACGACTGGCATAATAAATGATGTGCAAAAGCTTGTCATGCCTTTGTCCCAACACTGCACCAATGGCATGGTCACTGGCATCACACATTAATTCAAAAGGCAATGTCCAGTCTGGTGCAGAGATAACTGGTACTGTGACCATCTTAGCTTTCAGAGTCTCAAACGCCTGTAGACACTCCTTATCAAAGATAAATGGCGTGTCAGCAGCTAGCAGATTACTTAGAAGTTTGGCGATTTTTGAAAAATTCCTTATAAACCTCCTATAAAATCCTGCATGCCCCAAAAAGCTTCTGATTGCCTTAACATTGGCTGGTGGTGGTAATTTTTCAGTTACCTCTACCTTAGCTTGATCCACTTCTATTTCCTTGTTCGAAATTTTGTGTCCAAGGACAATTTCTTCAGTCACCATAAAGTGACATTTTTCCCAGTTTAAAACCAGGTTAGTCTCTTGGCACCTCTTTAGAACAAGTGCTAGATGGTCAAGACAGGAGCTGAATGAGTCTCCAAATACTGAAAAGTCATCCATGAAGACTTCCAGAAATTTTTCCACCATATCAGAGAAAATTGAGAGCATGCTCTTTTGAAAGGTTGCAGGTGCATTGCACAGATCAAATGGTATCCTTTTGTGTGCAAATACTCCAGATGGACATGTGAATGCTGTTTTCTCTTGATCTTGGGGATCTACTGCAATTTGATTATAACTTGAATATCCATCCAGGAAGCAGTAGTATTCATGACCTGCTAGTCTTTCTAGCATCTGGTCTATGAATGGTAAAGGAAAATGATCCTTTCTGGTAGCTGTATTGAGCCTTCTGTAATCAATACATATACGCCACCCTGTAACTGTTCTTGTAGGAACCAGTTCATTTTTTTCATTATAAACCACTGTCATGCCACCCTTCTTAAGGATGACTTGGACAAGACTTACCCAGGGGCTATCAGAAATAGGATAAATAATCCCAACCTCTAGTAATTTAGTGACCTCCTTCTGTCATGGCTGGATTCAGCCGCCTTTGTGGTTGAACCACTGGCTTAGCGTCACCCTCCAATAAGATCTTGTGCATGCATCTGGCTGGGCTAATGCCCTTAAGATCACTGATGGACCACCCAAGAGCTGTCTTGTGTGTCTTTAGCACTTGAATTAGTGCTTCCTCTTCCTATGGCTCTAAGGTAGAGCTTATGATTACAGGAAAGGTATCACCTTCTCCCAGAAATGCATATTTCAGGGATGGTGGTAATGGTTTGAGCTCGAGTTTAGGAGGTTTCTCCTCTTCCTGAAGGATTTTCAGAGGTTCTATTATTCTCTCTGATTCCTCCAGATCAGGCTGAACATCTTTAAAGATATTCTCCAGTTCTGATTCGAGACTCTCAATCATATTGATCTCTTTTACCAGAGAGTCAATAATATCAATGCTCATGCAGTCATTTGGAGTGTCTGGATGCTGCATAGCTTTGACAACATTCAACTTAAACTCATCTTCATTGACTCTCAGGGTTACTTCCCCTTTTTGGACGTCAATAAGGGTTCGGCCAGTTGCTAGGAAAGGTCTTCCTAGAATGAGAGTTACACTCTTGTGCTCCTCCATTTCTAGCACCACAAAGTCAGTAGGAAAGGCAAATGGCCCAACCTTGACAATCATGTCTTCAATCACGCCCGATGAGTATTTAATGGAGCCATCAGCAAGTTGGAGACATATCCGGGTTGTTTTGACTTCTTCAGTCAAACCAAGCTTTTTGATAGTAGATACAGGTATTAGGTTGATACTTGCCCCAAGATCACATAGAGCTTGCTTGGTACAAGTACCCTCTAATGTGCATGGTATCATAAAACTTCCGGGATCTTTGAGCTTCTCAGGTAAGCTTTTCAGAATGACTGCACTGTATTCTTCAGTGAGGTAAACTTTTTCAGTTTCCGTCCAATCCTTCTTATGACTTAAGATCTCTTTCATGAACTTAGCATAAGAAGGTATTTGCTCAAGTGCCTCTGCAAACAGAATCTTTATTTCAAGAGTCCTGAGATAGTCTGCAAAGCAGGTAAATTGCTTATCATGTTCCGCTTGGCGGAGTTTCTGAGGATAAGGCATTTTGGCTTTGTATTCCTCAACCTTAGTTGCTGCAGGTTTATTGCCTACAGATGTGGGTTGAGAAGCCTTTTTAGATGGGTTATTATCAGTACTTGTATGTGTCTGATCCCCCACTGGCATTTGAATGCCAGGGTGGAAGCTGGAGTGGCGTTAGACGCCAACTCCTTACTTATTTCTGGCGTCTGAACGCCAGAACTGTGCTCCTTTTGGGCGTTCAACGCCAAATCCTTGCTTGTTTCTGGCGTTGAACGCCAGGACTGAGCATGGTTTGGGTGTTCAACGCCATCTTTCCACCCGTTCTATTATTCCTCTCTGGGCTCTTACTATCCTCAGAGGAATTTTGGTTAGATTGCTCATTTCTTGGCTTCCTGCTATCTTGAAGTGAGGTATTTAATGTTTTCCCACTTCTTAATTGAACTGCTTGGCAATCTTCTATTATTTGTTTTGATAACTGCTGTTCTGTTTGCTTCAACTGTACTTCCATATTCATATTAGCCATTTTTGTTTCTTGTAGTATTTCCTTGAATTCGCCTAGTTGTTTTGTTAGAAAATCCAGTTGCTGATTGAATTCAGTAACTTGTTCCGTAGGACTCAGTTCAGCAGTAACTGTTTTAGCCTCTTCTTTCATGGAAGGTTCACTGCTTAGGTACAGATGCTGATTTCTGGCAACTGTATCAATGAGCTCTTGAGCTTCTTCTATTGTCTTTCTCATGTGTATAGATCCACCAACTGAGTGGTCTAGAGAAATTTGAGCTCTTTCTGTAAGCCCATAATAGAAGATGTCTAACTGCACCCACTCTGAAAATATTTCAGAGGGGCATTTTCTTAGCATCTCTTTGTATCTCTCCCAAGCATCATAAAGAGATTCATTATCTCCTTGTTTGAAGCCTTGGATGCTCAGCCTTAACTGTGTCATCCGTTTTGGAGGAAAATAGTGATTCAGAAATTTTTCTGACAGATGTTTCCATGTCTTTATACTATCCTTATGTTGGTTATTTAACCACCTCTTAGCTTGGTCTTTTACAGCAAATGGGAACAGTAATAGCCTGTAGACATCCTGATCTACCTTCTTATCATGTACTGTGTCAGCAATTTGTAAAAACTGTGCCAGAAATTCTGTAGGTTCTTCCTGTGGAAGACCGGAATACTGGAAACTTTGCTGTACCATAATGATGAGCTGAGGATTCAACTCAAAACTACTGACTCCGATGGAGGGTATACAGATACTACTCCCATATGAAGCAGTAGTGGGATTAGCATATGACCCTAGAGTCCTTCTGGACTGTTCATTTCCACTTAGGTCCATGTTGGAGTAAAGGAGGTAATGTGGATTTAAATTTTATTTATTTTATTATATAAAAAAATTAATTTCCGAAATAACAAAATAAAATAAAATAAAAACTAAAATAATAAATAAAAAGAAATAAATTTCCGAAATAAAAAATAAAAATTTGAAATTATTATTATTTTTTTTTGAAAACTTTCAAAAAAAATGAGGAGAGAGAAAGTGGTTAGGATATTTTTGAAATTGAAATCTGAATTTTTATATAAAAAATTCGAAATTGTGGCTTAAAAATAGTTAGAGAAGATATTTTTTTGAATTTTTAATTTTATGATGAAAGAGAAAAACACAAAAAAGACACACGACTTAAAATTTTTAGATCTAATCCTCCTTGTTTTCAAAAATTTTGGAGGAAAAACACCAAGGAACACCAAACTTAAAAATTTTAAGATCAAAATACAAAGAAGACTCAAGAACACTTTGAAGATTCACAAGAACAATAAGAACAAAAGAAAGAACACCAAACTTAAAATTTTTAGAAAACTTCAATAAAATTTTCGAAAATTATAAAAAGATTAACAATAAAACACCAAACTTAAAGTTTGGCACAAGATTCAATCAAAGAAAAATTATTTTTGAAAAAGATTTTAAAAAGAAGATACCCAATTACCAAGAACATAGACCAACGCTCTAGCCAATTGGGCAGTAAAGGTAACACTTATTTTGAAGAGGTATATATATATATATATATATATATATATATATATATATATATATATATATATTTTTGGAAGACTAATGCTTTGGAAAAGAACAAGAAAAATAAACAAGAACAACTTAAAGATCAAAGAACACAAATTCGAAAATTTAAAAGGAAAATATAAAATATGCAATTGACACCAAACTTAGAACAAGACACTAACTCACGAAAAATTAAAAATTAATAAGGAAAAGTAATATTTTTGAAAAATTTTTGAAGAGAAACTAAAGGACTCAAATTTAATGACTCTATAGCATCAATACTCTATTCTTAATCTAAGCAACCAAATAAACCTTTAGTTGTTCAAACTCAAACAATCCCCGGCAACGGCGCCAAAAACTTGGTGCACGAAATTGCAATCACACTTTTGCAATCCGCACAACTAACCAGCAAGTGCACTGGGTCGTCCAAGTAATACCTTACGTGAGTAAGGGTCGATCCCACGGAGATTGTTGGCTTGAAGCAAGCTATGGTTATTTTATTATTCTTAGTCAGGAGATCAATTATAATTATCAGTTTGAATTACTAAGAAATAAAAGAGCGTGCAATAATGGAGAATATGTTGGAGTTTTGGAGATGCTTTGTCTTCTGAATTCCTTTAACATAATGTTTTCTCTCATGCAAAAGTGCAAAGTTCCTTCCATGGCAAGTTCTATGTAGGGTGTCACCGTTGTCAATGGCTACTTCACATCCTCTCAGTGAAAATGGTCCAAATGCTCTGTCATAGCACGGCTAATCAGCTATTGGTTCTCGATCATGTCGGAATAGAATCCATTGATTCTTTTGCGTTTGTCATCACGCCCAACACTCGTGAGTTTGAAGCTCGTCACAGTCATCCAATCCCAGAATCCTACTCGGAATACCACAGAAAAGGTTTAGACTTTCCGGATTCTCATGAATGCCGCCATCGATTCTAGCTTATACCACGTAGATTCTGATTAAGGAATCTAAGAGATACTCATTCAATCTGATGTAGAACAGAGGTGGTTGTCAGACACACGTTCATGGATTGAGGAATGTGATGAGTGTCACGGATCACCACCTTCTCCATAGTTAAGCGCGAATGAACATCTTAGATAGGAACACGCATGTTTGAATGGAAAAATAGAAATAATTGCATTAATTCATCGAGACGCTGCAGAGCTCCTCACCCCCAACAATGGAGTTTAGAGACTCATGCCGTTAAAGAGTATAAAATTCAAATCTAAAAATGTCATGATATCCAAAAGAAGTCTCTAAAAGTTGTTTAAATACTAAACTAATAACTTAGGTTTACAAAAAATGAGTAAACTAAGATAATTGGTGCAAAAATCCACTTCTGGGGTCCACTTGGTGTGTGCTGGGGCTGAGACTTAAGCTTCTCATGTGCCTGGGCTGTTTCTGGAGTTGAACGCCAGGTTGTAACCTGTTTCTGGCATTGAACTTCAACTTGCAACCTGTTTCTAGCGCTGAACGCCAGACGACTGCAACATGGAACTGGCGTTGAACGCCATTTTACATTGTCTATCTTCGCGCAAAGTATGAACTATTATATATGGCTGAAAATCCCTAGATGTCTACTTTCTCGTCCAATTGAGAGCGCGCCAATTGGACTCCTGTAGCTCCAAAAAATCCATTCCGAGTGCAGGGAGGTCAGAATCCAACAGCATCAGCAGTCCTTTTTCAGCCTAAATCAGATTTTTGCTCAGCTCCCTTAATTTCAGCCAGAAAATACCTGAAATTACAGAAAAATACACAAACTCATAGTAGAGTCCAGAAATATGAATTTTGCCTAAAAATAAATAAAATTATACTAAAAACTAACTAAAACATACTAAAATCTACATGAAATTACCCCCAAAAGCGTATAAAATATCCGCTCATCAATGGCAGCCACGCAACTCCACGACCATACAGAAGAGCACAGTGGAGTATAATAGGGATTTTGCTTACTGTGGAGGAGGGAGTAGGGGTTTCACGCACTGTGGAGGAAAGGCCAAAGGTTGACGTCAGGAAGAGAAAGATGCATGGACAGCAAATGCACACGGTGGAGGAGAGGCGAAAGGTTGACGTCGGGGAGAGAAAGATGCATGGGAAGCAAATGCACACGGTGGAGCAACGAATTGAAATTTTGCGCACTACTACTCTCAGTTCATGGGTTTCTGCTGGAAAGATTATTAGTTAGAAGATATAGAGGATTGAATAAATTATGATAAAGTATTCTAATTAACAGCAGTTCTTCATGAAACAGCTGCTAATCAATCAGATTCTACAGCACATAAAAGTGCTCTGATACCAACTGCTGTTATCTCTGCTATTTGTGGCAGTTAGATAAACGGCTTGTAATTTTTTACTGATATATATGTTCCACCTGTCTTGTAGTGGAAGTGTTTGTTAGCAAAGGGCTTCTGCCACCGCTGGAACGTCGATAAGTATGGGAGGAGAGAGAATATTCTTGATAATTTGAGAATTTTTATTTTTGATTAGTTGATTCTGAACTTTGAGAATATATGATAAAAGAAAAAAATTAGTTAATTTTAACTTATAGTGTTCTAACTTAATTTTTATTTTGATGAAGATAGTTTATGTATGTGTTGTTTTTAATTTTAGTTTTCATTGTTTATATTTGCAAGGGTATAAAATTGATGGCAACATACTAAAAAGAGACAAAAATTATAAATTCTACATGATACAAATTTCATGTTATAAAAAATTGTTTAGCTAAATTTATAAAACTTATTTTATTGTAAAAGAATCTTAATTATATGTAAGATATCTTAATTATCTGTATGATTATATATTATGTAAAAATGTTCAGTAACCAGTTTAAAAAACCAATTGATATATCAATTAATTATTTAAATAAATATTGAAAAATGAATCTTCTATTTTTTAACTAAAAGAATAAAAAATCTTACAAAAGTAAATAGTATTTTAAAAAATGTTATGATAAAAAAATTTAAATTATTATAAAAAAGAATTTATTTATCAAATTTATTACTAATTTTTTAACAAATTTTAGTTTTTGTATTGTAATAATTTTGTTTTGTGTTACAAGAAAAACTTTTTGTAATCGAACATATTGCAACAACTCTATAACAATTTTTTTTTCATTACAAAATTCTATCGTAACAAATTTGACATTTTTTGTAACATTTTTCTTATAAATATTATTATTTTTTATATAATGCTAGTAGTTCTAATTGGTGGCTAACATGATAAATTTATAAAATTAGATTAAATAAACTCAAAATTAAAGGATTCTAATGCCTTGAGTTCTTTCTTCAATTAAATTTTAATTTGATCTAATTTTATAAATTTATAATGTTAATAATCAATTAAGACTCTTATATGTGTTGTAATATCACTAAATATACCACAATTAACAAATTTTTGCATCGTTAATAAAAAAAAAACCAAAAGACTAACACAATTATTTTATAAAATTTTTGAAAGACGAATTTGATTAAAAAAAAAAATTTCAATGGCTAATTTGAAAAACAAGTAAACTTTTAGAGATGAATTTAACTATTTGTCCATGATTTATACCCATATTTATAAAAATTATACACATAAAATATATTATTTATACTTATATTTATTATTAGCGTAATTTATACATATAAATTAATATATTTATACTCGTATTTATTAAAATTTATATACATAAAAATAAATAAAATTTATTTATTGGAGATAATCTGATGTTTGTGCTTACAATTGCTAAAAACTGGTGGTTTCTAAAATTTTCAGTTTCAAATATATTCAATTTAATTAATTTGGTGTTGAAAAATCATTTCTTCATATTAAATTATTAAATTATTAGCTAGGTGAAGTGTGATGAAATTTCGCAGTTGACGAAGACCCATGCATATGCGTGGAACCCTCATGGTCGTCTTCCTCTAATGCTCTATAAATACTCTTGTCATCTCCAACATGTGCTCACAATATTCCTCAAAGACTCTCATCTACCCAAACATACAAATAAAATAGCTATCGTCATCAATATGAAACCACTCGTCTCACAAGGAATCCGTCATGTATCCTTCCATTTTGCCGGACCAGCAAAGGAAGGTGGACCTTTCAAAGGACGATAAAGAGCAGATCCGCAAAGCTTTCTACATTGTGTCCTAAGCTGCTTTGCTCGAATTTTATGGGTTTAACCCTAAATAAATCTTAAATAAGTATTGGGTTAGATTATATATGTTTCAAATAAAACATATATGGCAAGTTCTCTGATGGCTAAGATAAACGAGTCTGGTTTCATATATAATGGTGGATTTTAATTTAGTGTGTCTATATTTATGATGATTATAGTAAAAATAATTGTTAAGAATCAAATAATAGTAAAAATAACTTCTTGTTTCTTAAAAACAGATTTCGATAAAATTATTATTAAATTCTTTAAAACACATTATTTATCATAAAAATATATTTAAAATCTCTTGTAATAACTATGGATACAAAATTATTGACTATAAGATTAGAAATATACTTGCAATCAAATTTTTTCAACCAACGGTAATTAGTTTTTTTTTCTTTAAATTTTTCCTTCTCTTGCTTAATATTTACCTATCTATTATTGTATTAACTTTATGCTAAAATTCTTTTTTTTTTAATTTAACAAATATCAAATTCTAGACTTTTAAAATTTTATCGTGTTTTATAATATTTTAAAATATTTGTGATTATCAAAAGTAAAATTTGTTTTTATCAGCTTTTTAAAAAATTGGATCCAGTTTTGGTAGTTTACGCTAGAGAATAAAGCCTTAACCGAAAAATTGAAACAAGATATATCACTAACAAATTTACATTATTTATTTATTTATTTTGAAAGAAAATGCTTGAATTTAGTAAGTCGGACCCCTCCTCATCCCCCGTTTCTTTGTATATTTCAACACAGCCCTTAGCTTCCTATGTATTTTCCTATCTTCTCTGATCTGTAGGTAAACCGTCTACTCACCTAGAAATGGCTATCAATAATATGAAAACGAAGAAACAAGTGGGCAAGTGGCCTTGTGTTTGTGCTTATTTAATTTCTTCCTCCAAGTGGCCAAGAAATGCCAAATATGGATATGAAAACTAACGTACTATACAGTTCTTTTTTCTTCTCACACCGCTGTGTTCAATCATCTTTCTATCTCTATGGATCACACACTCTCACCATTACAGTCGATTCCTTTCGATTGATTTTTCAACACAGGCGGCTCAAACTATACGACAACGCCACACATGCAGCATGTTGGCTGTGCATTGGTCCGCACGGGAAAGTAAAAACTTAGACACCAATCTTTATCTAAACTTTAATTATATTTAAATATAAAGTTTAATAAAAAATATTCAAAATAAATACGAGACTTATTTTGATGTCCTATAGTTTTACGAAATTTTTAATTAGGTTTTTATACTTTTTTTTTCTTTTTAATTGACTCTTTACACTAAATTTTTTTTAATTAAGTCCCTACACTTTTTTTTTTATTTGAGTCTATGCACCATTTTTTTTTAGTTGGATCCCTATACAATTAAACGAACTAATGCCAAGAGGGACCTAATTGAAAAAAAATTGGTGCAGTAGTGACCCAATTAAAAGGAAAAAAAAGTATAAAGACCTAATTGAAAATTTTGCAAAACTATAAAGATCAATAGAGTAATTAAACCTTCTTTTCATAAATAAAAAATAAAATATCATTATTGTCCCAAATGTTTATATTAACTATCAATATATAGGACTAGAAGTGAGTCGAGTTGAATCGATCTAGATCAAATTTAAGCTCGACTCACGAAAACTAGGCTTGGCTCATGGCTTGATTCATAATCGAGCTTATTTTTTAAACTCAAGCTTTCCTCACCAAAATTAAAGTTCACGAACTAACTCAAATAACATACATAATCTATTTCTATATTAATAAATCATAATTTATATATATTAAAAAATATTTAAAAAACTTAATTTTTTATATTAACTATCTATCAATTATAAAAATTTTATTCATGTCTTACATTAAAATTATATATAAAAAATTATTATAATATATATATATATATATATATATATATATATATATATAATCGAACTAACTCACGAACTAATGAGTTGAATTTGTCCAAACTTAAATTCGGCTCATTTAATTTATGAGCACAATTAATTCAAATTCCAGCTTACAAATATAATATCAAACTATTAACGAGTCAAATTCAAATTGACTCATGAGTTAACTTAACACATTTCCAATCCAATCAATCAACATGTTTCTGAAATTCTTTTGTTTTATTTGTATATCAAACATTTTAAAAACGACTTAATGTTATCTCACCGTTAACATAACTAAAACTTACTAATAATGCAATGGTGAAAAATTTATCAAATATTGCGCGTGATATATTCTTATGGTATTACTTGAATAAATTTGATAAATAGTTAAAATAATTAAATAAAAATAAAAATAAAAATAAAAAAATAAATTATAAAAGATTTAGGATACTACGGATATTTTCTCATTCTACATTATCGTCACAATATTTCTGTCTAAAAAGATTAAGATTTCTCTTCTAAATTATAGAAAAAAATTAGAGTGGGAGAAAATTTATGCCATCTAATAATATTTTTATTGGGCTTAAAAAAGTAAAGATAACTAACATCGAGTCATTTTTTATATTTTTGAAATATAATTTAAAAAATAAAAAATATCATTGATATTTACTTCACGTATTTAAGATTAAAATGATACTTTAACTTATAACCAAAAGATAAATAGATCAAATTTTATCTCATTCTCTTATCGCACCCCATTTGCATAGACTTTAGTAGTGGTTTTTTGACAAAAATAGTGAATTGTGACCTTGACCCAAACTATGACCTTAGCTAAAATTTATGTAAGATCTTAGTCTTGATGTTTTATTAGAGCCAATCAAAATTCAAGATTTTACAACGGTTGTATATACATGTGTAAAGGTTAAAGGTGAATGCTAAAAGTAGAATCATATTGAGATGAAAATTTTTTAGAAGTGATTATGTTCACAGTACAACCAGTCAACCATTAATAATGAGAGAGCTTCCTATATTGATATGTAGCTAAACCTTCATATACAGAGTTATGCATATAACCAACACAGCTAGAGTAGAAAGATTAGTTATAACAACATATAACATGTTCTAACCATTTCACAACTAATCCTTTCCTTTTACAAACCCCCCACTCGCCCTCTCAAACATAGGTAGGACTTTTCTTTTGACTGCTTTCCACTACTTCGTACTATTAAATTGTTCCCCATATAGATATAATATCCGCTGATTGATCTACGGTTATCAAAATCTGCATGCACCACAGTTGAAATCTGAAAATTCAAGTATCCTGATATCAGTTTATTAAACACAATATTCAGATTCACTCTATCTCTTACATATTGGAGAATTTGCTTGACTGCAGACCAATGATGCAGTTTTGAAGAGTGCATAAACTAAGAAATTAAAATAGAGTATTCAACCTACAAATTAGTGAATCAATAACAGTAAGATTGTTACCAGTCACTATAATATCATCCATAAGAATAAGAAAATAGGTAATAGAGGAATATAATTGATTAATAAATAGAAAAATATCTGATTTAATATTAACAAAGCCAATTGATTTAAGGTTGCTACAAGTGTAAACCAACCTCTTAGGGCCTGTTCCAAGAAATAGATGGCCTTGTGTAATTTATTTGTTGAAAAAATGATAAATAGGTCCCTAATTTTTTTCTACGGACATTTTCGTTCCTAAAGATTGAAAAAGACATTTACGTCCTTGACCCCTCTAAAATTTAGACAAATTTACTTCTCCGTTGAAGTGACTCTATTAGAACCAACAAAAAAGTCTGACATAGCTCCCGTTATGCTGACATGTCCGTTACGAGAGCACATGTGACATGGACCTTTTCAAAATAGGATATATATATCCTCCCATTCCAAAACCCCACGCCGTTTACCAAGAGCCTCAATGTTTCAAATTTATCAGCTCTAATCTTTTGAATGCATAGAAAAGGTGAACGAAAAGGAGACAGCATTTCGTCTCATGACATGTGACGGAGTATCAATAAGCTCAAGAAGAAGTGGAGGTGGAGAAAGACAAAACCAGTCCACTGCAAACTCGGGTCTTAACACAAGAGATGAGAAAGATGGCGTTTCACTAAAGTACTTTTGTGTAGTATATGCAATCATGTTCATGTCGAAGACGAGCAACAATCCTAACAGAATCTTTTTGGCGTATCCATTCTATAAGGTAAGTAAAGCAACTAGTTGTGTTTGTATTAGGGTTTATCCTTAAATACCGGATTATTTTTTAGTTGTGTGGACTGATGTGTAGATAAGACAATCATATTGTAAGTTTTTTGTGGTTTGATGAGCACATTGTAAGACTTGGAATGACTGATACAAGGTATCTGGGAGAGAAAGATACTAAATATGTTGAAGAGTGTAAGACCCAAAACCTTTGAAAAGTCTTTTTATGAGTAAGTCTCAAATCATATAGTTGCTTATAGCCTTAATTTCAGAAATTATTTTATTAAAGATAATTAAGGCAAGTTTTGATTTATTGGATTTGAGATAAGTTATGATTTTTATCCAATTTCACAATTGTTGGATTATTTTCTATATTCAAATTTATAAAGTTGGTAGTTATGAAATAATAAGGATTTTATAAGATTTGGATTAGATAAGTAATATTTTAAATATTATTACTGCTATTTTGGAAAAATGGATAAATTAAGTATACCATTTCTAATTTTTGGATTTGGGCATTTTATTGAAAATAATTTGTAAAATTGATGAGCAAATAGTATTTTCTATGTACAAATAGTGTTGGATTTAATTTGAGTTTCAATTACTATATTATTCCCAATTTAATGTGAAATTACCATAATGCCCTTAACCCTAATTTTCAAAAATGAAACCCTAACCTAGGAAACCCTAACCCGGCCCGGTTTCCCCCAACTGCTGCCGCCCCTCTCTTCTAACAGCAGCAGCAACACTTCTCCTTCCTCAAACCAACACACTCTACAGCAGCAGATCTTCCCCTTTCCCCAACAGCTTGCAACACTCATGGCTTCCCATTGCCATGAAAGAAACCGAAATTAGAAGCAGAGGAGGGAGAGGGAGTTTGTGTCGCGTCAGGAGAAGGAGACAAGGGGAGGGAGGAGAACTGCGCCGACGCGTCGGGCTTCACCACCGCCGTCGCGTCGCTGACTTCCATGCGAGCTGCCATCACGTCACGTCGCCAGATCGCTGCGCGTGGGGAGCCGTGTCGCCGCGCCGCCAATCGTCCTCACTGCGCCTCATCGCGAGCCGCACTTCACGGTCGCTGCCGTCGCTAACAGAGGGAGAGGGAGACTGAGTCGCGGTGGAGGATTAGAGGGGACAGCGCGCCGTCGTTCACGCCTTGAGGGATGTCACGCAAGGGAAGAGAGAAGAGAGCGTGCCGCCGCGCTGCCGTCCAACCCACCGCGCCTCGCCGGCAGATTGCCACGCGTGAGGAGCTCTACTGTTGCCGCCATTGTCGTCTCGTCCCTGGAGATATAGTCACGCCCTGTCACTGCGAGGAAGAAGGGGAGGATAGGGAAAGGACTGTGCCGGCGTCGCGCCTCACCACCGCGCCGAGGGTCCCTTTCCTGCTGGAGCTGCCGCCGTCAAATATGAAGGGAGAAGGAAATGGCGTCGCGAGTTGGGGCTGGTCCTTTTGCTGCCGTCCACCGCTGCAGGTGTTGCTGCCGGAGGAGGGAGCTGTATCTCCGTGATTCCGGCCGCCGGGAGAAGTTCTGTGACCTCTGGGAGCACCGCCAGAACTCCGGACTCAGCTTCTGCCACTTGAGACCTTGCTGCTACGTCGCCGGAGCTTCTGGCCGGGCTTCAACCACCGGGAGCGCCGCTGCCGCCACCGAGCTCCACTGCCGGTAAGGCTTTTAAGTTGAGTTTTCCTTCTGCTGAGTTTCCTGGAACTTCATCGTCGCTGCGTGTGGTTCAGATCGTCGCTGTTGCTTGGGGCTGACTGCCGGGTTGCTGCTGAATCGGTTCAGAGACCGCCGTTGTTTCGGTTCAGCCGCTCCTTCTTCGGTTCGGTAAGCGTTTCGATTTGAAAGCCCTTTCGTTATTATTCTGTTATCTCACACTGAGGTTTGTGGCGTTAATTGCTATACGATTGAGTTTCGGTTGTTGTATGTTGCGATTAGAGTGTTGAGACTGTTGCGAAAGTGGCCTGAAACCGAGGTATTGGCTGCCGGGATTTTGATTGTTGATCTCGGGTCGAGGCGGAAAGGACTCTATGACGCGTTTGGGTTATGGAATTGCGTTTTGAGGTAGGGGCGCTTTCCAAAAACTATGTTTTATGTATTGGAATTATTACATATGGATACTGATGTGAGATATTGTGTATTTAGTGATTGTATCTGCCTTATGTATTATTTGATTGACTCGAATGATTTTGGATGTTGGTTTGGCTGAATTTGTTGTGCGGCTTGTGAAATGTAATGTTGAAGTTGATTCTTTAAAGATCTGAATTTGAGTTTAATCCATGAGGATTGATTTGATTTGAGCCAATTATTTTAATGATGTGAAAAGTCGAATGCACTTTTGAATTCAACTTGGTTTATTTTAATTGATTTGGTTTTGGACAAATGAGTTGTTATTGAACCGTTTCTTTAAAGCTTTGGAAATGAGTTATATTGATTGATATTGAGTTGATTTTGAAATGATTTCCTTGAGGTACGCCACTGAGGCGATTGTTGGATTTAGCTTACTTTAAATTGATTTCTGGTTTTGAGCTGTTGAAAAGGAATGAGAAATGGTTTAGTTGGGACCCGAACCGGGTGGCAAAAGTCCAAGTTTTAGGGGAGGTGCTGCCGAAATTTCTGCAAAATCCTAGTCTTGTTTGAAAAGTTATTAAAAAAGGGTTGGATTTGAGAAATTGTATTATTGATTTATTAAAAGGATATTTATGTTTTCAAGCTTAATTCATTTGATGAACCTTATACATTGAGTTCGGCTTATTTAGAACTGAACTATTTTTACCGTTTGAGTCACTGAAGGAAAGAATGATGCTTTAATATTGATTTCAATATAAAAAGGAATTTTTAGTGATTTTTAAAGGAACCTAGACTTTTGATTGAGTAATCAAGTTTGAGGCATTTTGGAAGAGTTGGAAAAATGGGTTCCAAAAAGAAACCTGAAAGTGGTTTGATTCAAATGAACCGGTTCCGTTTCAAATGAGTTGATTTTTTGGACCGGGTTGGAACTTGTGATTTTGTATGATCGGTTTTATAATAAATTCAGTTTTATTTACTTGAACCAAGAATTTATGATTTTAAGAGTTTCAATGAATTTTGAGGAATTGATGTAAGTTGGCCTTCCCTAAAGACTTGGGACTCTGCCGAGAAACTTTTGTTATAAAATCTCATTGTTGGATGGGTGGTTTTGAATACTTTGAAATAAATCCTTAACTTGCCATGGTTTTGGAAGTTTTGGAAAGAGAATGCCGAGAGTGGCTTTGTTTTAAAAGAGAAATCACTTTGAGTAAATTTGGCTTATGAGCCTGAGATGATTTGAGAAATGAGATCTTTAAAGCCAAGGCTGAAAAGAGTTAAAAATTTGATTTCAAAGTGAAATGGCTTGAGAAAAGTGAGTTATGGCTTAAATGCCGGTTTTATGAATTTGATGATGTTGAATGATGGAAGTACTGTTTTTGTTATGGGCCGGAATGGCTGTGTGTGATATTGATTTATGGCTGATTGCCGAATGAGTTATAAGCCGTGTGGCTGGCTATGAATTATGAATTTAAGCCGAAGGGCTGTATTTATTGATAAATTGGTTGGTTCTGGATTGAACCGTGAGCCGGATGGCTGAGATGGATGGTGATCCATGGTTGAATATATGTGCATGTATGCAATTGAATGATTCGTGAAATTAAGCCGAATGGCTGAGATGAAAGTTGTAAGAGAGTATGCTTGTGTTTTCTCTCTGGTTGTAAGGGTGACAGGGCACCGATACCCTCTAATGGCGACAGGGCGCATATACCCTCTAATGGCGACAGGGCGCATATACCCTCTAATGGCGACAGGGCGCAGATACCCTCTAATGATAATAATGCGCAACAGAGAGACTGTATCCGGGTTAGCTACCGGACACGTCGGGTTGGCTTGGTAACCGACAGATGATATCATCAGCCACTAGGGACAGGCATGCATCATATGCATCTATGTGACATTGTTTGGGTATGCATATTGTACTTGGTTTGCCTATGTGATTAACTGCTAATTGTTCTACTTGCAATAACTGTTTGTTTGTGTTTGCATCTTCCTACTTGTGTTTGCTTCTGGAACTATGTTGGATTGTGGTGGATTGATTGTGGTTGGATTGTTTGGGCCTAGGGCCGTGGTTGAATGAAATGGACCGATGGTTGATTTCGGTTTTGTGGTTCTGGTTTGGAATAAGATATGAAAGGTTATTTTGGCTCAGTATAGATAGACCCTTTGGAATGCTTTGATGTTTTGAGAATTGAACGGTTCCTCTTTCAGAAAAGATTTCTGACTTTACTTTTATTGTAAACTGTTGTTTTGAAAAGAGGCATAAGATGGTTAATAATCACTGGTATGGTTTATCTTCATGTATCCTATTACAGTAATTCCCAAAAACCCTCTACTGAGAACCCTTTCGAGGATGATGTTCTCACCCCTTACATTTTTTCCCCTTTCAGGATATGGGCGCAGAAGTTACGAAGAATTTATTTAGTTATTGTTGTGATGCTCTGTATGACCTTAGTTATTATTTATTGTACCCTCGCCTTTATCTTGATATATTCTGTAAGAGGGATAGGAATTGTATTGGTTAATGTTTGTAATATTACTTATGTATATATATGTATATATATGGATGTATCTTCTAAGAGTTTTTGTAAGTTGTATGGTATCTATGGATGTTCTTTGTCGAACGAAAGTATTTTTGGGAGCGGTGTTGCGGTTTAAAGCTTTAAACAAGCTCATATTTTAGTATTAATTAGTATAAGTGTCGTCGTAATGTCCGAGCTATCAGAGTTGCGCAGCCGGAAGCGTGAGCTTTGGTAGTTAGGGTGTTACAAAGAGCATCATAAAAAATAAGCTAAGACATGAGAAATATGATCACATGTTTGGATAAGAGAATTGTTGCTTTAGAGATAAAAAAACCAATAAGATGGTGCATCTGTGTTGTTTTAATTATCTTGAGTGTAGTTGTTTTAAAGTGATGAGTTTGGAAAATTCTAATTTAATTTGATGATGATCAAATATTATTAAAACAATAAATTGCAAAATTATTAATTTGATATATGCTAATTTAAATAATTTTGTTATACAGAATTTTGTTCTGGGCCAAAAAGAAAAGAAATATACAGCAAGCCCAATTTGATTAAAAATGATCAGCATTGATATAAAATTATTTTGATCCTTGTGGCTGAATATTTTGTTATGAAATCGGGCCAGAAAACCAAATTAAAAGCCCAACAAAGAGGCTAGTCCGAAACCAAAGAAGATGGGGGCACAATGCATTTCTTTAACTTAATAAAACCCATTCCTTTAATTATGTTGCATGCTTCTAACGGATCTCATTCTTACCATATGGTGGAAGTCAAATTTTATCAAGTGAAGTTAATGCAGACATTGGAAATAGGAAAGAGAAAAAGGGATTGATTGGACAGCACTAAGTGTTACACGCTACCTAAAGCAAAGGGAGTGGGAAAATTAATTTACTCTTATTCTCTCTCTTTGTTGCATTGATTATGGTTCATACACTACAAGATTTTTATTTATTTGTGGAGGTTTTTTTTCTATTTGTGGAGGTTTATAACCCCCATCAAATGGTTTGTGGAGGTTTCTAAAACTCCCAATATTTGAGGTGCCACGAGGTCTTTTGTGGAGATTTTTAGAAACCTCCACAGTCTATTCAGTGGGGGTTTTGTATGTGTTTAATGGGGGGTTTTATATTACACTTTTGTGGGAGTTTTAAATCACTTTTGTGACAGTTTAAAACCCCCACAAATTGATTTTTTAATTTAAAAAAATAACTATTTTGTGAGACTTTTAAACCTCCGCAAACCCTATAATTATTTATTTATTTTTAATTTCAAATTATTCATTAATCTTATTTCATTTACATATTCTCAAATTAAAAATTTATTTTTTAATATCAAAATTTAAAAACTAAATCTTTTATAACAATTCCTTAATATAAAACATAAATCTATATATAAAAAATTCTCAATGTCAATAGTTCTAATCATAATTCCATATGGTATTGTTCTAATTAACTATATAAAAGAATAGAGAGATACTTCGATAATCACATAAGAAAGGCAAAACATTGATTAATACTTAATAGAAGCTGAACTCAATCCAAATTTGGCTTCACAAAAGCTTTAACATTCATACATACATAACAATCAAACTTATCAAAAACTGAACTATACCGTAAATAATAAAATATGCATAGTTGTAACACTTGTCTAAATAGGAGCTTTTTCATGGACAAATATAAAGATAAACCTTTGATGGTCCAGCCTCATGAAGAAAATTACAAGCTTTTCGGCCATCATCTTCAGATTGAATCCTACAATAATAAACACAATGAATAAATATACAAGTAAAATTGACATATTCGTATAGATACATAAACAGAATAAATAAGTAAAACCAAGTTTAAATGGGATAAGATTAGAGCCAGCTCTTAAACTTTCTCATCAGTATAAACAGGCTCTGGGGGGGCAAGCAAGACATTTCAATGTGACATCATATGTGTCCCCATTTTAATGAAAACTAGTATGAATAAAGGAGATATGAAAGTATTTAGGAATAACAAACCTCTGGCGATAAATAGATTCCTGAGCTTTTCCATGAGCTGCTTTTATATGCATGTTGTGCACTTGCCCTTTAGCATTAAGTTCCTTTGCTAGGGCTTTATTGCCAATAAGATAGGCTTGTCGTGCCTGTTTCCAAATTATAAATAATTGAACTAAAAGATTTATATTCTTTAAAAGATTTATATTCTTTAAACTTGATGCATTGTATATATTATTTGCACATGAGCACCTGCAGAAACATCTTTGCTAAACAGTTTTACCTTTTCACAATAAACTGATATTAGCTCTTGAGGAACATAAAATTTTCCTTCGTCACCCATCACTGGATCACAAACTGACAATAAAACACAAATTCTTTAATTAACTGAAGATATACAAATTTGTTTATATATATATTGATTGTCATAAAAGGGCATTACACATGACCAAAGTACCTTAAGACTATCATCAAAGATCAAGCTTTAACTGAGCTTTAACAACAAAATTAGCAGCATATAACATGACACTATACACTATGAGAGACAATTCCAATTTTCACACTATACAAGACAAGAAATTTTCACACTATGAGAGCTATCTAGCAAGAAAAGTAGATTTCATGAACTTCAGCAACAGATTCAATTAATTGAAGGATATTCATATTATTCCCCTTCCCGCCTTTCTCAAACTTCTATATGAATGAAATGAAAAAGAAAAGATACCTTTGGAATCCGAAAAGGATTCTTTTGCAGCATATTAACACAATTTGGCAATCTTCCTTTCACTTGGGGGCTCATCCTGATTCAACAAAATTGTTTGATTTATTAGTCTGTTAGAACTAGAATCATATCTCTTCAAGCCTATATATATACATATACCATTGTGCGCTACAATCAAGAGTAATTAGCGGCGAAGCACACATAATTAACAAGGAGGTTCAACATGAGTAAAGAGATAATATTCAAATTTACTCATATTTGACTTATTTAGAAAAAAAATGAAAATTTTATGCTTAAACATAGCTAGCATGATCTATTTGAGACTTAATGTTAGGTTAGGGGTTCAATTTCATCTTGTACAATTGGACAAGGTATCAAAAGCCAACCGCTAATTTCTCACCTTCTTCAATATGCTTAAAACCTATGGCTATAAATGTTTCTGTCTGTCTACAACAACATAGATTCACAATATCTAAGCAAACCAAGGATATTCAAGTTATAAAATTTGTAATACCAATGCATAGAAATTAAAACCACTAACCTTATTGATGCTGAAAACTAATTCCTGCAAGCCTTCATTCTTTCATCAATCCTCTCATGACGTAACTGCATTGCATACGAGTAAACATGACAACATACACCTTATTATTTTTTCGGTTTCCTTTTATTCGATTACGATTTGAAGATGTACAAAAGTCGAGCAAGAATTAAAAAAAGCCATTTTTCAAGCAATTTAGTATCATATTAGTTACCAAGAACCTGCGGATAAATCACAAGTTTTAGTTACCAGGTTGTACCTACTTTTTATGACAAATACAAGAAGATGTAAGGTAAAGTTCTTCATACTCACATGAATTTTGTTGTAGTCTAAGGCTCAAGGAAGGATTATCACTTCATTGATTTCCTTGAAATCAAAGTCCTATACAACAACACACCCTAAATCAAAGACCATCACATTATTTGTACGCAAATCATTAGTAAATCACTGCATAATTAATTCTGCAAACAATTGTAAATTAGTATATATACTACCCAAAAATGAAAGAGCAAAGTGGGTTCAGCAGATAGTTAGCAATTAACAATATCAAACTAAGGTATCTATGCTCAAACAGTACAAATTACACAAGGACATGCAGCATGAATTTTTTCAGATAAAAAGCTCTTAATTTGCACAAAGTGGCCCAATGTTTGGAACAGAAAATACAAGAATTCTTAATCTAATAAATTAAGCATCCATGGAAATGTTTTAATGGAATAAACTCAAGAAAAATGTAAAAACTGAAAAAGGGGGTGGGGGGAAGAATATTGCATTTTCTTTCTAATTCCATGCTTGATAATCATTGCATTTCCAAACATGTTTGCCACTACCACAAAGCCCAGATGCTATTCAATTTTATACTAATTTCTAAAATTACCTCAAGAAAATCATTAAATTCAGTTTGTTTTTTAGAAGCCGCAGCTCCCCAAGCCTCGCGAAACATCCGCCTAAGTATAAATACACCAACAACAGTATATCTGCAACAATGGAAAAGAGCAATAAACCATAAATAAAAATATTAACCGCATAAAGAAAGCATAACAAAGGGATATGAGTAGAGGGAGAAGTGGAGGCCAATGGAATGTACTCCTAGTAAATTTATTTATTTATGAATGAAAACTATCATGCCCTAAGGCATGACCATTATCCACGTTGCTGCATGACTACTATTCAAGAAAAAAACAACGAACATAAGGTAAATAAGGAAACAAAAAAATTTCAAAATATACATAATATGTCACAAAGATACATATTTTCCAAAACTATTTTTTGCATAAGCTCCACCTTCATGACCCGCATACATAAAAAGAGAACCAGAGTGTTTGAGAAAAACCTGCACATGCAGGACAACAAGATTAACTCCACCAATGAAAATCAATAAAATCATAAAAATCACACCATTCAACAATTTTTCAACCAACACAAAAATTTAAAGCACAACAAACATACCTCTAACGTAGCCAAACCTTTAGCTACCATCTTAATCATTCTTATCCTTATCTACAGGCAAATAGAACAACTATAATATAAGCAATATTTTCAGAACTAAACGTACATTGAATTGTTTACAAAGCACATGATCAAACCTCTTGATCTAACTTCTCATTCTCGAATTTTAGGTAGAAAGTAGCTCTGATTTGCGCCTGCGAGTATGTGGAGTTGTCCAAAGTAAATTTCTCCAACAAATTACCGCTAAACAACTTGCTCAAACTGGGACTATCACTCGTTTTGGGCGAAGCCACAATAGCTTCAGCCCCTGCAGCAACAGCATCAGCTGCACCTTTACCAGCCATTTCAGCTTCGGCAGTTGCGATTCCACTCACAGTTCCTTCCATCATGATAATATGACATATCTAACGAATTCAAAGCAATACCTCTACAATAATGTCTGAACCAAATTCCTTCCTCAACTTGAGCATGTTAACACACATTAGCTTTGTTTTCTCGATATCAAATTTTCTTGCCTGAGAAATCTATATGAAAAAAAAATATAGAGTAAGCAACATAGATGTTTCTAAATAAAATCAATTTATCAGGATTTCAAATATATACATTAGTATCAAAATAAAAGGGTGTCGCGAAATCAAAATTTAAAAATTAGCAAAAATTCCTTGCACTATATCAAAAATTTTGTCGCGAAATTAATAAGCAAAAATAACATTACTAATTGCATTGCCATCAAGTTACTGAATAATCGCAAAAGTAACAAGTCAAATCCGAAATCAAAGAAGTAGTCAATCAAACTAAATTAATGTGGAAATCACAAGTCACAAAAAAGCTTCGACGGAAGAATGTAGAAGAAATGCAAATCTGAATGAATGCACAAAAGAACGCAGAAGGAGATCTCAAAAATTACCACGTCGCGGCCTGAGGAGATGAGTTGACGAAAGAGATAACGGAAAAAGAGATTGTCGAAGCACATTGTGGCATTGGCACTAGCGGCAAGGAGATGAATGGCTGTGGCTGTGGCTATGGCGATGACGGAGAAGCGGGGACGGCGACGGCGACGGCGACGATGATGCTGCAATTTAGGGTTTTCATTCATAGGTCTTGCTCACTCTCCCCTCACTTGAAACTAAGCCAACATTTTATTTTGGTATGGGCTTTGAGTGTTTAGGTGGACTTCAGATGTGTGGGTGTTTTAATTTTGTGTAAATGTTGAGATTTTTATTTAGGGAGATTTTGTAAATTGCTACAAATAAATGATGTTGTGGATGTTTTTAAAAACTTCCATTATAAAACTTCCACCAATTAATAAAAATTTTGTAGTGATAACATCTCTTTCTTCTCTCTCACTTCTCTTCTTCATTCGGTCATATCAACACAGTGAAAGCATGGAAGCTATGGCTAGACACCGAAAAGAAGGAGAAGTAAGTTACAAGACCATTGTAATGATGGCAAGAAAAAGAAAATAAAAAGTATGTTGGGGCTGAGATCTTCACCAAAGGAGGTAAGATTTGGTGAAGTAAGCTCAATCTCTCTATACCAAAAATAGAAGAGAAGATCTCGGTCAGAGGAAGAAGATCCTTGGAGGGATGGCTTGTCTCTGATTCTGCTCAAACACCACAGGAGGTAGCTACAGTGGCTACGTGATGGAAGAGGCAGAGGATGGAGCAGATGCAGCTGTTATCATCATGAAGCATCAAGGGCTAGGAGTCCATCTTGGAGTGCAAGGCAAGTTGGAAGGCTCGGATTGATGATTATTGGTGACCAAGGAAGAACCAGAGGTAATTGCATGTTGGTTATTGCATTCAGTTACTTCTCCTCTCTCTCTCTCTCTGGCCGAACCGGTTTGCATGAAGAAGAAGAAGATTAGCTTGGTTCTTTTGGTTTCAACCGTGGAGGCTTCTCCCTCTATAAATAGGAAAAACAGCCAGGGCTTGAAGCAAGGAGTGAGAGTGCAAGGCACACTGTTCACATAGCTACCTAAGCTAACAGAAGTTCTTCTCCTTCAATGTATTCTGTTTTGTATTTTTCTGTTTAATTTTGTCTGTCTTGACTCTCATGGAAAAAGGCAAACAGTGAGGTTTGTAAGAAAAAGTCATAGAGCGAAAAAAGGCAGAGAGTGCAAAATTAAAAGAAAAAAGCCATAGATGTCCTTAGAGTTCCTTTGTACATCTGTATTGTGTTTCATGATTCTGTGGGAATCCCCTTGCAAGTTGGGTTAGCACTTAGTAGTTTAAAGCTTGGCAGTGACCAAGTCAAGTTCAGGATTGGGGTTTAGATTATGGACTTGTTGTGGATAGGAAGGGTAGTTCCTAGGAAAAATTGGTGTTTGTAATCAAAGATGATTATAGTGAAATTTCATCATTGTTATGGTGGAGACTGGATATAGGTTGCACTGCACTTAGCAGCTGAACCAGGATATATCTGGGTGTAATTTTCTCTCTCTTCTACTCCATTTCTGTTTCTGCTGCACAGTAGATAAAACTGAAAAATATCTCGTGCCAGGCCACGAGATAAAAAGCAAAAGTCTCGTGGCTGTGTATGAGACAAAAATCAAAAAGTCTCCAGAAGTTGTGTCAAAGACCAGCAAGTGTTATTAAGTGAAAAATGGGCTAAGATTCAACCCCCCTTCTCTTAGCCACTGAAACCATCATAAAGTGTAGTAATTGATCAATGATTGAACAAGATAAATGTGTTGACTTTTTCCAAGACAAATGAAATATGCCATTTGTATAAATGATTTAAATACCCTGTATCATTGATAGCCTGTATGTTGTAATGTATGTATGAAATTAAAATTGACAAAACAACAACTAAACAAACATTCAAGAACTGACATTAAAGTTGTGATTAAACATCCAAATCTAAAACTGATAAAAAAAAAAAAAGAAAACCAATTTGCCAGTAATGTATATATGTATATGGCATGTTACCATTAATAAGTTTACTATGACAAAAAATCAGTAACACAAAACATGTAACAAAAAAGGCAATTGTATCTGAAATTTGTCATAAACTATTACAAAAACACACATTTAGTCCAAAACAACATAAAGGCACAACTCTTTAATCCTTTGTCTTCTTGGATGGTGGGTTGGGAATGAACTTGAACAACCTGGTTGTAGCAGTGCTTGCAGCTGCTAATGTCTCCTTGGATGTTGATGCACTTTGTAATGTTGTTGGTAGAGTATCTTGACTTTGTGTTGCATGCTGTGTGTTAAATGGGATTAGATCTTGGGCAAGTGGAGCTGGTGACCTAAGAACTTTCTGACTTTGGTATGAACTTTGATTGTTTTGGCTGAATTTTGTCATTAACCATGGATGGAGATTTTTTTGGAGGTTTAAATGGAGGGGTTGATGTGAGGGCTAGTGGCTTGGATTGAGTAACTGTTGGCCTTGGTGGTACTATCAAAAGTGTGGTCCTTGTTGTTATTGTTAGATCTAGTGCAACATTTAAAGAACTTGGGACAGCCACATTTAGAACCTGGATTAGAGACACCAAGACATGACAAAACAATTCATGTTACGACAATTTAATTAATAAATTTATCAAACAATGACAATGAAAAACAATGCATCATTACAGTAGGCTGTTGCTGGTTTGTTGAGCTGCCTAGTTGGCTGTTAGAAGTATCTTGGGCATAGAAGTGTAACAGATTATTACCTATTGTATATTTTATTTAGACAAAATAATCCCTAATTTATATTATACTAAGACAGATTAATCCCTAAGTATTTATGATATAGACACAAAAAAAGTTATAATCCTTAAAGTGAACTGACATCTGGTGGGGGAGCTGATTGTGACAATGGAAGCATCACTAGTGATTGGGAAGTGCTAGCTCCCTTCTTCTTAGGCTTCTTTATATTTGACTTCCAATTGAGATTCAAAGGAGCTCTTTTACAAGTTTTGTAGTTGTGGTCTTTTTCACCACACTTGCTGTAAGACAAAGAATGATTTCTTCAATTTGTCTCCTCGCATGAATGGCTCAACTGGATCCTTCTGTCTATTGTGAACCTTAGGCCGTCCAATTGGTTTTTTGATTATGGGTGGATCTAACTATGAGAATTCAGATCTTGGTCAAAATTCTGCACTTGATACGTGTTTAATGCAATGTGTATATGTCCTTCGTATTGACTTTATACATAGTCAGGGGTGCACATAATCTTGTGGCAAATCACGTCTTTTCCTAATGACAAAAAGTACATGTATGCAAGACATGCCTGAAATAATGAAGAAAAATAAGACTATGATAACAAAGGAAAATAATGAAATGGTTTACGATTGATAAAAGTAACTACAATAGGTACCAATCAATTGCTATCTGTTGCATCAGCAAGTATGCTTAATAAGATCTACATCCATTTTAGTTGCTTTGCAGCTCACCTCAAACCTCTTCTGTTCGTTGCACCAATTCATTTCGCCATCCATTTAGTGCTAATTTTGATGAGCTTTTTCATCCTCTTTTGTTGAACTGGTACTAGCTTGCTAGGATGGTTATTTAGTACTCGCTTGCGGTTCACCATCCTCGTCATTAGATAACACCTGATTTCTTCACACATAGTTAGAATAGGCTTGCATCTGTAGTTCACGATCTTTGCATTAAAGACCTCACGCATATTATTTGTGAGGTTATCTACTTTTGGATCATGTGAGAAGTAAGCCTTTACCCATGTTTCTGGCTCAAACTTAATGAGGTATTTTCAAGCACCTTGATTAACTTCCTTCAAATTTTCCATGCATTTTTTGAATTTTGATACAGTAGTGCACCTGATACTTCACTATCATATCTAATTAGATTATAGGTAAAATCCATCAAGGCACCATTGAGTTTTGTTCACTATTTTTATCGACAAATCAGCGACCTTGTTCCATACGTGAGATTTTAAAATATAGATTTAACATATGCAAGTTATGGTCTAACAGAGATAAATAGTTTTGAGCAAAAAATTACCTTTGTAACCCAAAACAGTTGCACCAGCAACAAATCCACCTACAACACCATTGACAAGATAGGTTGTATATGCGACGAAAACCAACCGAACAGCCATCTCGATACCATCACGCCTTCTGATCCTTACTCAAAATTAAAATCAGTGACAGATTCATCATTATTCACAAGGTGAAATTCAACAACACTACTTGAGCTATTCGAGAAAACGACGTGGAGGAACTGAGTTCTTCTTCTTCTTTGACCAGAGAAGAAGAACGCTGAACTCTAATCTTAGATCAAACACTTTTTTTTATTTTTTTATTTTTTATATATGTTTTTGTTTTGAACTTTTGATTTTTAAATTGTTTCAAATTTTAAAATTTCAAATTAAAATTAATTGAATTTTGACTAAATTAAAAAGATTAGGATAGTTTTTGTCTAATATAAAAAAATATTTAAGTCTTTATATAAAATTAAATAAAAAATATTTTTTAAGTTTAATAAAGTATAAAGGTAGTTTAATAAAAGTACTGATATAATATATATTTAAAAAAATAAATAAATTACTAACGTAGAAAATATAATTTATGTGTCGTGTTTTAATTTGTCGACATTTTTATTGTATCAATACGTATGAATTTATCATTGTATCAAAAATAAATACCTTTATATATATATATATATATATATATATATATATATATATATATATATATATATATATATCCTTTATTTTATATTAAAGATATAATTATTTATTTTATTTTTTCTATTAATTTAAACCTTAAAAAAATGGTATCTTAGACAATATCACTAACAAATTTTACATGAATTTTCTTTTTTTTTTTAAATAAATAAAAATTATTAAAAATTCTAAAAATTCTTTTTAAATGGTACTCTTATTTTATATATATACACACAAGTGGGTAGCTGGCCTTGTGCTTAGGCTTATTTGGTCCTCAGTCTGCGCCAACTGATCAAAAAATGCCTAATATGGATATGAAAAATAACGTATTACACATCTGTTTTTATCTTTTCACATGCTGTGTTCATGCGTCTTTTTATCTCCATGGATCACACTTTCAACAGAATATCACTAACACGATTTCTTTCCGAAGATTTTTCGACACAGTCGGCTCAAACTATACAATGACACCACATGCAGCATCTTATATTTCAACTTATTATTTTACGTAGTTATTTTACTTGATCAATCATGCATATTATTATTATCCAATGTTGTCAGAATTTTCGGAGAAAATAAACGAGTCTGATTTTATATATCTTGGTGGATTTTTGTATGTTTATACTTATAATAATTACAATAATTATGCAAGCATGATTATAATTAAAATTATATTTTTATTATATTTTAATAATTTTTTTTTTGGTAATATTTTTTTAAAAATGTTATTAAATAATAAAAATTATTATTTTAATTTTCATAACTCTTTTTAAAATATTATAATTATCAAAATTACAGTAATATATAGACATACTAGAAATGGCCCATGTATAATTGGAGACAATGAATTATATATATATGGTGCATGATGATATATCTCGGCATCTTAAGGTAAATTAACAATACGACGGAGATCTCCGTATATCTGAAATTTTTTATCTGGTTCTAATTGAACAATCGGTATCCAGATTTTGTCACCAATGGAAACTTTAGTAACGAAACCCAACTTAAATATTAGTTTCAAAAGATTAACTGAGAGGAAGCTGAAGAGGAAAGACTGAGAACACACTTGCTGTGATATAAGTCAACCTTTATAGTGTATGTGAGATATCCAGAAGACCAAGTTTGATTTGCATGAATAATGCATCGTTTTATATATTCTAATAGTTGGCATTCGGTTGTCCCTGTTAGAAAAATAAAAATAATTTTTAAGTGAATTCTACCATATCCTTCTCGTTTTAAAGGGTAATTTACCCTTATTATATGTCATAATATTAGTAATTGAATTAAATTAATTTTAAAAGGTATCAATAACTTAGGTTGAAGGTTCAGAGAATTGAAGAAGAAGACTAGAGAATAGAAGAAGAAGAGAGTAAGAAATGTGAATCAGTAATTGTGTATTCTGAAAAGTGATTACTATAGTAGTGAGTGTTGCTACTTATAGTTGTAACTTAGAGTACCAGCCACTAGAATATTCCAGCACTAACCAATTCTAACAGCAGTTTAGCAGCTTAACAAATTATTATAGCTGACTAATTATTTGGAGTGCAAGGTTAACTGAAACAGAGCTCAGTAGTTACATTTTAACTAACTCAAGTAAATGCAGTTACTTAAACTTAAACACTCCTATTATGATCTTTACTGTCACCTTTTTCTTGTGTTATCTTGCTTTAATCATCATCTCTACTTATTTGTTCTGCTGTTTCTGCTGATTATTGTCTCTTTCCTTCAATTCTTCAGTTGTATTGTCAAGCTCCTCAATATTCAATTTACCCCTGAAGCGAAGAAAATTCTCAGAGGACACAGCTTTTGTTAGAACATCATCCATTTGCATGATTCCTGAAATGTGACTTACTCTAATATCTTTGTTATTTACACGATTCCTAACAAAATGAAGGTCTATTTCAAAATGTTTGGATTTTGAATGCAGGATTAGGTTGGCAGTAAGTAGGACTGCACTTAAGTTATCACTGTAGACCATGGGTGCCTCTTTTGATAGAAATTATAGCTCAGACATTAAATTTTTCACCCAAATTAACTCAGCTACCAAGTCTGTCATACTCCTAGTTTCAGCTTTCGTGCTTGATCTTGCTACTACTGTCTACTTCCTTGAAGCCCAGAAAACCATATTTAAACCAATGAATACACAATACCCACTTGTAGACTTCCTATCATCAGGGTCTCCAGCCCAATCTAAGTCACTGTAGGCTGTGATTTCGATAGAGTTGGCTTTCTTCAAGTGCAGCCCATGATTTATTGTACCACTGAAGTATCTGAGTATTCTCTTCACTATTTTTCAGTGGGTGTCTAGAGGGCTTGTATAAACTGTGACATCATATGTACACTGTATGAGATCTCAGGTCTGGTCATTATTAGATATTACAGGCTGCCAATAATTGACCTGTAAAGCTGAGGATCACCAAAATTGGAATCATTGAAGGCTGACAATTTTACTGTTGAGCGCAGAGAAGTGTGACAACTTGAGCAACCTTCCATATTTGCTTTCTTCAATACCTCATTGATATATTTCTGTTGAGAGAGAAACAATCCTCCATCACTTGTTCTAGCCACCTGAATTCCAAGAAAATAATGAAAATTGCCAATGTCTTTGAGTGCAAATTTTGCATTCAACTTTTTAATCACTTATTTTACCTGAATTTCAGAATCTCCTATAATGATTATATCATTAACATACACCAACACAAGTGTTATTTTCACCACTATTTTGGTTGTGGTTGGTTTATTCATTTCTTGCTTTGTATTTATGTAACTAACTTTGTTTTAAGCTTGTGTGTCATTAGCTGGAATTCATTCACCTCATCAGAAGAAGTACTAAATTTTCTAGTGAGAAACTAATATGCTGCCATTATTGTTGAGTTTTGTTTTGATAGTGAAAAAATTTGTGTTTAATGTTGAATAAAATATAATTTTCTTTAACTCATCTTCACTAATTCACTAATTGGTAAGGGGATTTAATTGATTTTTGATTATGTTTGGACATAGTTTAAATTAGTTTTTATCTTTCGTTGGGTTGACTATTGAACTTTTCATGACTTTAATTATTGTGTTGTAATTTTTTTTGTTGAACTTCATTGTGCCATGACTTTTGTTAGTTATTATGTTGTGTAATGTGTGATTTCATATTATGGGAAATTGGAATATACCTCCTAGATGTGGTGAATGCCATGATCTTGTTTAAAGTGCCCAAGTTTGGAACTTATGAAGCATAACTAATAGCTAATTGACATGAACAATAGCTCCTTTGATCAAAATAAAATTTAATGCAAGTATATTCTGATGTCTATTCTAATCGCATATGGATCTATTTATTATATTTTAGTTGTGTTATGGTTGAGAAATGATAAATATTTTATTATTTAGTTTGATAAATTTAATTGTGTAATAATTGAGAAATAAATAATGAATGGATTATTTATGAAATCGTAGACAGTAAAAATATCCAAATTTTAGGTAAATTTCTGCTGAATTTTTCTAAAAATTTTGAGTAAAAGTGAATGAGAAAAATTGTAATGAATGTAATTTTATGTTTCTAATTTTTGGTTTGGTTTTTCATATTTTTAGGAATGGCAAAATGATGACAACATGTTAGTTACAAGACTCAAGAATATTTTGATTCGTGGAGATATTAATCCATGTAGAACTTTTGTATTGTAGTTGAACTTATAGAACTAACTTTAATGTTATTTTGTTTTAAAAATCTTAGTTAAATGAAACATCTTTGAATTATCTATGTTATTATATATTATATAAATGTTGATTAAATTAATATATCAATTAATTAAAAAAAATAAAATTTGGTAAATTATTATGTAATTTGTATTAAAAAAAATTGTTGCAAAATAAATATTATCCTTTTGTAACTAAAGGAATAAAAAAATATACAAAATCACGTTATATTTTGTAACAAAATTTTAAAATAGAAAAAAATTATATTATTGTGAAAAGTATTTTAAAGATAAAAATTTATTACTATTTTTTTAACAAATTCTAATTTCTATATTAAAGATATTTATTATAAAATATTATTTTGTATTGTAATAATTTTATTTTTGTTATAAAATTTTTTTATAACAGGATATATTGTAATGTTTTTTTATTATAATTTTTTTTAAATTTATATTTTTTTAACAATTTTTTTGTTATTTTTTCTTATAGTTTGACTATTCAAAATATTTTTGCTTATTTACTTGGGCTATTTCTTTTTAGATTCTACAACTTGAAAGAAGATTAAATTACCAATTTGAGGTTATGGAGCTGATTTGGAAGGATGAAGGGGTTAATTTAATTATTTTTTTAATTTTTATATAGATATTTGACTATTTTTGTATTTATTTAAAAAATTGTTCTATATTTGATTTTTTTTATATTTTGTTAAAATATAATTATTTATGAAAACTAAATTTTAATAGTATTATATGTGAAATTAGTAAAAAATTATAATTAGAAAATTAGTAACAGCGACTGATTTTACATTTTTAGATCAAACATCAATGATCAATTGAGCGATCGAAAAATTGATTGCTATTTAGCGATTGATTCTTTTATCGACCAAAAAATCGGTTGCCATTTAATGACCGACCGATTTAGCAACTAGTATTATTTGGTACTAGTTTGGTTGCATTGGTTGAAAATCGGTCGCTAACAGTTAACAACCGGAGTTGATCGCTATTTTCTAATTAGCGATCAAGGTTTTAGCAACCACCAATCAATAGCTATTTCGATAATTTCTTGTGGTGGTGCTTTAAATACTTTCACCATGGTCTTCGGTCTACTTCTCAAAGTCTATTTTATGCTTAATTCGTTTCAAATACACCTAGAAACAAAAATATAATGGAAAAAAAATTTAATTGACAAATCAAATTAGTTTTAGAAATATTTTTTTAAATTTTACAAAATCTTAGAAAAAAATAAAATTTTTTTTTTAAATAAATCCCAAATGACGTCGTTTAACTCCAGAACCCTGATTTCACTCGCACCAAGGTTGCTCTCGGTCTCGCTCTCGCTCTTTCTCTCTCTCTAGTTTCAAACTCTCTCATCTTCACTGACAGACAGTGACGCACTCTGTCCCAGTCACCGGTGTCCCGTCTGACCAAATCTGTTGCTGTGGTTCAGACGCCGTTCTCTTCTAAATTCTTAGCCTCTCCGTTCATCGTCTTCTTGATTCTTCCTCTCACCGTATCGTCTGCTTGATTCTTTTTGGTGAGTCCCTGGCTGCATATTTTTTTCTTCTGGTTTGGTAAATACGTTGGAAGCACAAAAACAAAAAGTACGTTCAATTTTCTTGAACGCTGTTATTTTTGTTTGGCTATTTTTCTTAAACAGATTTGAATCCCAGTTCATCAGAAATAATAAATTGTAACTTTTGTCTTTTGGCTTTTACATTCACTTCATAAATTAAAAAATTATTTGATATTTTATTAATTTTGCCATTTAATTTCATCTACAATAAAAATTACCAAAAATAATTATTAGAGTTCTTGAATTTTTTTCATGATTATGCTTTACAAACAAATATTTTTTAATATTATTATTACTACTCTTGGTTAATTTTTAATTTTATCAATTTTTTATATATTTTTTATTAATAGTATGGATATTTTTGTTTAGAATTTTTTATGTTTACTTAGGCTCCATTTGGTTGATGTATATGATGAGACATAGACACAAAGACATAGACATTAAAGACATGGATATAAAATATTTGTGTCTATGTATTGTGTTTGGTAAAAATAAAGAACAAGACATACATATTTTAAAAAGACTGAATTACCCTTCATTCTACCACAAGTTTTACTATTATTACTGTACATTCATTATCCCAAACACTACATGTCATCACCATTGAATTTTATTTCTTTTAGTATTTTTTATTTCTTCTAATATCATCTTAAATTATCATTCAAATATTAAATATATATATATATATATATATATATATATATTGAAAAAAATAAAAAAACTAAAGCTAAAAATTTATCAAAGATTAATCAAAATTTAAATAAATAAAAATTAAATGTATAATTTTTTTGAAGAAAATAGAAAGATAAATTTAGTTATTGAATCTAAAAGAGGAAGAGAAAAAAAAAAGGTTTGGGGAGATAAGAGGACAAATTTTAAAATTTCAATAAAGGTAAAAGAGTAAAAAATTAATGTCTCACAAGTTGTGTCTTAGTCTCTTACCAAATTGGAGGTACACAAATTTAATGTCTACGCTGCCTTATGTAGTATTTTTTAATAGAATTTTTAGTATTCATTATTCATATATTTTTTTAATCATTTTTATTAATACGTATTTTTTATAGAACTTTATTTTTTATTTGACTTTGTATATTTTTTACTATGTATTCTTAAATTAATATATATTTTATTTATTATTATTAATTTTTATAATATAAATTTTATTAGAAAGATATAATTAAATACAAAAAGAGTACTAAAGAAGAGTACTAACAAATTATAATTAAAAAAAGTACTAAATCTCAACACATAAATTTAAATTCTTTTCAAAAGTAATTATAGTAAAAAAGTGTTAAAATAATATAGATTTAAATTATATAAATTCATGTCTTTTTTAATAATTTTTGTTTAAATATAATTTTAAATGATATAATCTAAACAATATTTATTTTAGTATAATCCATTTTGATACAAAATTACAAAACATAAATCACGTTAATACCAACTCACTTTTATCAAAATTTAAGTTTTTAAAATCAATTTTATACAAAATCTTATTTTTGCAAACTCTAATCAAAACATACACTTCGTCGAACCCGATCGACTCAGCCCTATTCTCGTAGCCGTTGTGAACGCTTGGACTTTGCCCTTACCTCCGACATTAACTCTATGCAAACGATTCTACTGCTCCCCGGTCTTCTCTTCGCTGGTAACCATTCTTCTACTAGTTCTTCAATGGATTTAAATTGGGAGTCTCTTCTGTTCTTATTTTCTAAATTTTTGTTGTTTTAAGTTTGTTAATGGAATTTTTTAGTCCCCTTTTGAGTTTTGACCCTTTTGATTGATTAGCAATTTGTTAATTTAACATTTCCAGCGATTTCTTGAAAATTATAAGATTGATTTTTCTTTTCTTGAGTTGTTGAGTCTGTTAGCTTGTTTAAAAATTATTTTTTTGGTGACTTGATTAAAAATTGTTTAACATGTTCAAAAATTATTTTATTAGAATATTACAATTAGGGAACAAAATTAAAAAAATATTAAAGAGAATTAAAAAAAATCAGTATAATCTATTAGGATATTATTCCATAACGAACGTACTCTTAACGTATTCTTAGTCTATATATTCGTAAAAATCTTGTAATCACATATAAAAAAATATGAATAATAAAAATATGAATAATAAAAAAACTTATATACATAATTCATTAATTTGGTTATACTATTATTTAAAGTTTCAAAATTCCCATTAAATTGACGAATATGACCTCTTGGTTTGAGTTTATTTTTAATGAAAATAGTTAGTATAATGTGTTTTTATATTTGAAACAAAAATTATATTTTAATTAATAATTGATAAAAATGATGTCAATGCTTTACAATTTTCAATATATATTAGTTTGTTAATATACTAAACTATTTTCTTCTATCTTCTTCTACTTTTTGTGTAGTACTATTTCAATACTATGGGATCAAAAAAGAAAAATACACCGATTTTAGAAATATTTGAGATAATATTTATAACCGACTTGCTGTTAATAGTCAATAAACATTATTTAACATTTTTTAAGCTACAATGTTATGCTATATTAAAAGATTTAAAAGTTTTCTGTTTAATTATTACTTTTGATTTCAACCTCTTATTAAGACTATCTGGAGGACTCACCACAAGTTAACAGGAATCAGAACTCAAAGAAGATTGTGGTAAGTTTAAAACTTTTTTAGTTTTTATATTCTTATTATATTTTAGTATAATCAAATGTACATGATAATGTCTATAATATTCACCATAAACTCGAGTGTTAGTCACCTACAGAACCCAAAAACTTTTAACAAATGGTCTTATGTATAGCTATCTCCATTTAAAAATAACATCTCAATAAGCATTATATATAACCGTTCTTGTTATTTAAATTATTTTTTTTTATCAATAATAGATTTATTATTATAATTATTTTTGAATGAGAGTACATACAAAGTACATAATATATAAAGTATAATTTAAGTAACAATTCTTATGGATAGTGACGGAACTTGAAATAAAATTTGAAAAAGCTAAATAGAGGATAATTGTCAAGATGCTTTTAATATGGACCCATTTAAAATAAGCCTGTCTAACCTTGTCTCTTTGGTTTAGGTGATATTGCCAAATTTAAAGCTATTTTCCAGGGTCTCGTTTCAAAAAATTAAGGTCAAACTCATCAGATGTAACTTTTTAAATTTTTGAAGGTTGTATCTCACTTTGTTCGTGATTCATTAAAATAGAAGAACTATCTACATGTTTTGATATTATAAAATTTATATGTTCTTCTTCTTAAATATTAGCCTTCCTCTTAAAAAATGTATCAATTTAATTTTTTATTATTATTTTATATAAAAAATTGAATATATATCCTGTAAAATATGTAAAGAAGAAATTAGAAGAATAAATATTAAAATTTATAATATTTATTGAATTTTTTTTATCAATTTATACAAATACAATAATATTAATATTTATTGAATATTCTATTTTTTTATCATACAAAAAATTAAATTAAATAAATAGTAAAATATAAAATAATATTAAATTAAATAAATAAAAATATCTAATTTTTTATATTTAAACTTCAAGATAGAAAGAATATTGCTTATTGAATTTATTGGATACTTTAAGTTATAGCAAAGTATTTAAGCCAATTGAACTATTTTTTATCTTTTGAAAAAGTACTACTAATTTTTTTATAAAAAATTTGGGGGCCATGGCCCCCTTGTCTGAACTAAACTCCGCCCCTACTTATTCTGATACAATATGCAGTGCCATCCTCTCTTAGGAGCTGATGTGTGTCTTTAGAGGAGATTACGAGTCCGTTTGAAGAGTAACAGAAGTTTTTTTTTTAATTATGAAGAATTACAATATGTGTGTTTGACACAATTTTAAAGATCATCATTTTTATATAATGATTCATCTGGTGAAATTATTGACTCTCCACCACTATTTTTAGATCATGTTCTATGTAAACTACTTACTGTATATATTCTTTTCAGGTATTTTATTTTTTTATTATACTATTCTATTTTTATTATTAAATTTGTATTTAACATTTTAAGTGGTATAAAATCTCAGTTTTAATTTTATTTTTTTATATGTGATTTTATTTTTATATAGCTTACTATTATTTTTTATAGTTAATTATAGCAAATTATTGACCTATAAATGAGGAGGAAGTTTCAATAGGAGGAAAAAATGAAAAACAGCAACAAAATATACATTGACACACATTTTATATTTATTTTTTTATCTACACCTACGATATCATACACAATAAAACATCAAATACTAATTACACAATAATTTCTTTGGCATTGCCATTAAGATTATTGTGAATTAGAATTTTGTTACTATTCACCACATATAACAACACCGTTATCGGTGAGGTAAAGTAGAAGAATCAGTTTCTAATGATATTACGTGGGAAGAACTAAATGCTGAAAGCATTAGAAAAAATGGAACTAATAAGAGAATAAATAAAGAATCAATTGCCTAATTGATTGTAATTTTAGTGATTAGGTTATGTAAAATTAATATTTAATATTGAAAAATATTTGTTATCATCGTTATTTTAATATCTATTTTCTTGTGTAAAAGAATTGTATTTTTTTGAGTTATTTATCCCAAACGCTACAACTTTAAAATAAATACTTTTATAACTAAAAATTTAAATATAAAATAATTTATTTATAAGTTGCTTTTAATAAAAATCCTTATACTCTAAATTCTTCTTAAAAAAAAACTTATATAAATTATTTATTCAAATTGGGCATACGTTTAATTAGTGTATTTAGGGTTTAGATGTGTGTATGTGAGTGAGCATTGGGCTCTTGGGGCGCACACAATTTAATCTAAACCTACCCATTAATAATCCATCGGTCCAATTTTTTTTTGGCGACTCATCCGGTCCAATTTAATTAGCTAACAAGTTTTCTAGGTCTTATAGTGCTTTAACTAATTTTAGTTTTATAATTAAAAGTTTAGTTTCTTGATTATGAATTTAATAAAAATGCATATATTTGAATAACTGTGTTTTACTATGAGTTAACAATTTCATAACAAAAGTGACAGAAATTAAAAAAAAAAAAAGAGAAAACAAAAATTAAATTTTTATCAGTAGTTAATCACTCTAAATTAACTGTAGAACATTAGTTTATATACACGTTTAAAATCCAATTAAGCTAACTAGAATATAACTAAGTTTATAGTGTTGACTAACATGCTTATTAATACAGTAGTTGTTAATTAATTTATTATTCAAAGAAAATTATGGACTTAATATAGAACATTTAGATTTAAATATGTTATGCATGCATATTGAATAATATTTGGTTTTTGAACGTAGGATCTTGTTGTGCCATGGCGGCTACCAGAGCTATGGAAGTTCGTTATCACATAAAAGACAATTCAAACGAGCGGATATGGTTTTTCCTTCAAGATTTGCTAGATAATCTTCTCAATTCAGAAGAACTCGCAGAAAAGGATTGTGACTTGTGCGGTGAATATACAGAATTTATGCACAAAGTCTTGACCTGGATTCAAGAAAAGAACGTAATCTTAATAGACACTTGTCGCAGGTATCAATTTATTGTTTTTAAAAGATTTTTAAAATTTTAAATTTTAAATTTAATACTTAAATTTCTTTTTGACATTTTATAAATTCAACTTAATTTTTTTAATCACATTATTTATTTTTTATTTTTCGGTTTCTCACGGTATTTCCAGCTCGGCAGATCAAGAATTAATCTATCACGGTACTGATCTCTATTTAAGAGTTTACCGCTGGTCAATGGGTTGTTGCATGCACAAAGCGGAATTTGAACCCCAACACTTGCTTAAGTGGACTAGTAAGTTAACCATTAGATCAACTCAACTTTGTTAATTAGGATAGTTTTAGAATAGCTACTTTAAAACTCTCGTTATTTTTTATTATTCTGAATAGAAATTCAATTTTGTGATCAAATTTTCGATTAGTCCTTCTCACTCATACGAAATCTTGAATATATATATATATGCAAAATTGTAAATATAATAAACTATAAAATCTAATTAATATAATCATTTTTTTAGTCATAAGATATTAAATTAATGCAACACATATAATAAAAAATTCAGCAAATAAACATAAGACATAGAACATAAAAATAAAAAATTTAAAAGAAAGACCAAAGTCATTGTCTCATTATGTCTTTAAACTAAAGAATGATAAAATAAACTATCTAAATTCTAGCTTTTATCAACTTGGTCCACTCTTTGGAGCTGCAAGTTGTTTCCTTTTTCTATTTTATTGTCTTTTCTTAGTATTTGTCGTAAGCTCATTCCCCCCTCCCCCCAATTGCTTCAATTCTACTGGAACAGACAGCAGTTGCAGTTTGAGCAGGAGCAGTGCCAGCAGCATGACCAGCAGAGGCAGAGGCAGGGACAGGGGCATGGACAGGTGCAGGGGTATTAGAATCAAGGGTTGGTCTGGAAGTTGACATAGTGAACTGAACTAAACAGAAAAAATTGGAGGAAGAGAGGTTTATGAAGGAAGAGAAGGAGACGATGAAATGAACAAACAACGAAAAAAAGGGTATGTATGTAACTACGAAACAGAAAGAGAGGGAACTGTAGTGATGAGCGGCGGCAACCACCAGCGGCGACGGGTGGCGACCACCAGCGACGATGGGCGGCGACGGGCAGCGGTGAAGATCGGCGCCAATGGTAGACACAGAGAAGAGAAAACAGAGACGGAAAGTCATTTTTGACATGAATAAGAGAGGAAGAGAAGTTTTTGAATAACATAGGCTAATTAGGGTTATAGTTATCACTTAGGGTTTCCTAAATTATCCAATTACCCTCAATTTTTTTTCAAAAAATCTGAAAACCCCCGCCATTTCTGGCATTTCAATGGCGTTCATAGTTTTTTATTATGGATGGCGGCTCAAGGTGGTGAGCAAAAAATTTTCCAGATTTGGCGTTGCAAAAATGGCAGAAATGGCAGATTACCTAAAAAATGCATATATATGCAAAAAAAACATGTAGAAAAATTGCAAATATAATAAACTATAAAATCTAATCTATATAATCATTTTTCTAGTCATAAGACATCCAATTAAGGTAGCAAATATAATAGAAAATTCAACAAATAAACATAAGACATAGAACATAAAAACTAAAACTTAAAAGAAAGACTAAAGCCGTTGTCTTATCATGTCTTTAAACTAAAGAATGATGAAATAAACCATCTAAATTCTAGCTCTCATCAACTTGGTCCACCGTTTGGAGCTGTAGGTTGTTTTCTTTTTTTACTTTGTTGTCTTCTCCTAGTATTTGCCGTAGGCTCATTCCCCTCCCCCCATAGCTTCAATTCTACTGGAACAGACAGTAGTTGCAGGATGAGCAGGAGCAGTGCTAGCAGCATGACCAGCAGAGATAGAGGCAGGGACAGGGGCAGGGACAGATGCAGGGGTATTAGAATCAAGGACTGGTATGGAATTTGACATAGTGAACTGAACTGAACGGAGAAAATTGGAGGAAGAGAGGTTTATAAGGGAAGAGAAGGAGACGATGAACTGAATGAACAACAAAGAAAAAAAGGGTATGTATGTAACTATGAAACAAAAAGAGAGGAAATTGTCATGATGAGCGGCGGCAACCACCAGCGGCGACGGGTGGCGACCATCAGCGATGATGGACGGCGACGGGCAGCAGTGAAGATCGGTGCCGACGACAGGCACAGTGAAGATAGAACAAAGATGGAGAGCCGTTTTTGACATGAATAAGAGAGGAAGAGAAGTTTTTGGATAACAGAGGCTAATTAGGGTTACAGGTATCACTTAGGGTTTCCTAAATTATCCAATTACCCCCAATTTTTTTTTTCAAAAAATCCAAAACCCCCCGCCATTTTCGCCATTTCAATGGCGTTCATAGTTTTTTATTACAGATGGTGGCTCATGGTGGTGAGCCAAAAACCCACCATAATTAGCGTTGCGAAAAATGGCGGAAATGGCGGATTACCTAAAAAATGCATATATATGCACAAAACAACATGCAAAAAAATTGCAAATATAATAAATTATAAAATATAATCTATGTAATCATTTTTCTAGTCATAAGACATCCAATTAAGGTAGCAAATATAATAGAAAATTCAACAAATAAACGTAAGACATAGAACATAAAAACTAAAAACTTAAAAGAAAGACCAAAGCCATTGTCTCATCATGTCTTTAAACTAAAGAATGATGAAATAAACCATCTAAATTCTAGCTCTCGTCAACTTGGTCCACCCTTTGGAGCTGTAGGTTGTTTCCTTTTTTCTATTTTGTTGCCTTCTTGGTGCACGAAATTGTGATCATCAATGGCGCCATCAACATGGTACGCTCAATTGCAATCTCAACTCTTTATCGCAACTTCGCACAACTAACCAGTAAGTGCACTGGGTCGTCCAAGTAATAAACCTTACGCGAGTAAGGGTCGATCCCACGGAGATTGTTGGTATGAAGCAAGCTATGGTCACCTTGTAAATCTCAGTCAGGAAAATTCAAATGGTTATGGATGATATAAGAATAAAGCATAAAATAAAGATAGAGATACTTATGTAATTCATTGGTGAGAATTTCAGATAAGCGTATGGAGATGCTTTGTCCCTTCCGTCTCTCTGCTTTCCTACTGTCTTCATCCAATCCTTCTTACTCCTTACCATGGCAAGCTGTATGTTGGGCATCACCGTTGTCAGTGGCTACAGTCCCGTCCTCTCAGTGAAAATATTCAACGCACTCTGTCACAGCATGGCTAATCATCACGGAGGTGGTTGTCAGGCACACGTTCATAGGTGAGAATGATGATGAGTGTCACGGATCATCACATTCATCAAGTTGAGGAACAAGTGATATCTTAGAACAAGAACAAGATGAATTGAATAGAAGAACAATAGTAATTGCATTAATATTCGAGGTACAGCAGAGCTCCACACCTTAATCTATGGTGTATAGAAACTCCACCGTTGAAAATACATAAGAAAAAGGTCTAGGCATGGCCGAGAGGCCAGTCCCCCAATGATCTAAGAACTAGACGTCCAAATATGATCAAAAGATCTAAAGTGATCTCAAGATTCAAAGATCTAAAGATGATCAAAGATCCAAAGATGAAAATACAATAGCAAAATGTCCTATTTGTAGAGAACTAGTAGCCTAGGGTTTACAAAGATGAGTAAATTACATAAAAATCCACTTCCGGGCCCACTTGGTGTGTGCTTGGACTGAGCATTGAAGCTTTCATGTGTAGAGACTTTTCTTGGAGTTAAACGCCAGCTTTTGTGCCAGTTTGGGCGTTTAACTCCCATTCTTGTGCCAGTTTCGGCGTTTAACGCCGGGCAGTTTTGAGCTAATTTCGAACGCCAGTTTGGGCCATCAAATCTCAGGCAAAGTATGGACTATTATACATTGCTGGAAAGCCCAAGATGTCTACTTTCCAAAGCAGTTGAGAGCGTGCCAATTGGGCTTCTGTAGCTCCAGAAAATCCACTTCGAGTGCAGGGAGGTCAGAATCCAATAGCATCTGCAGTCCTTTTCAGCCTCTGAATCAGATTTTTGCTCAGGTCCCTTAATTTCAGCCAGAAAATACCTGAAATCACAGAAAAACACACAAACTCATAGTAAAGTCCAGAAAAGTGAATTTTAACTAAAAACTAATAAAAATATAATAAAAACTAACTAAAACATACTAAAAACATACTAAAAACAATGCCAAAAAGCGTATAAATTATCCGCTCATCACTTCTCCTATTATTTGCTGTAGGCTCATTTACCCCATTGCTTCAATTCTACTGGAATGGATAGCAACTGCAGGATGAGCAGGAGCAGTGCCAGCAGCATGACCAGCAGAGACACAGGGACAGGTGCAGGGATATTAGAATCAGGGGCTGGTTTGGAAGTTAACATAGTGAACTGAACTGAACGGAAAAAATTGGAGGAAGAAAGGTTTTTGAAGGAAGAGAAGGAGACGATGAACTAAACAAACAACGAAGGAAAAATAGGGAATGTATGTAACTATGAAACATAAAGAAAGGGAACTGTGGCGATGAGCGACGTCAACCACCAGTGGCGACGGGTGGTGACCACCAACGATGATGGGCGGCGATGAACGGTGATGGGCAGCGATGAAGATCAGCACCGATGGCAGGCACAGAGAAGAGAGAACAGCGACGGAGATTTGAAATTGCATTTGAAATTGTTAAGTTTAATCAAGATTTAGGTATTTTTAGCCACTATGAATGCTACTTCGAATTGTGTGCAATTTGGTTTATTTTAGGTAGCATTCGGACGGATTTGACAGAGTTCAGAAGGTATAAACGGAACCTGAGCAATCCAAGGGGTGGCGCCAAACTTGACAATCTCCAAGTTTGGCGCCATGATCATCACAAAGTCTCCACTCGTTGCTGGTATGGTGGCGCCAAACTTGGGAATTCCAAGTTTGGCATCGGGATCAACATATGAATGACAGTCACTTGCGGACAAGGTGGCGCCAAACTTGGTCTTTCCCAAGTTTGACACCAACTTCAGAATCAAGGGTGGTCCCCACGTCTCAAGAGAGGCCAGCAACGTGATCCTTTAGGGATTTTGATTAAAAATTTATTTTATTTACTATAAGAAAAGATATTATTTAGTTTTAGAAAATATATTTTACATTAATTAGGTTAGATATAAAAGGAAAAAGATTTATCCATTCGGGCTCTCTTCTCTCTTACGCACCTCATTCTACAATTTACACTTTTGAGAACCCTAGTTTTCTCTCTGAACCATGAGTAACTAAACCTCCACTGTTAAGGTTAGGAGCTCTGTTTATTCTATGGATTAATACTATTGTCATTCTATTTTAATTAATGTATTGATTTCAATTTTCAAGAATTTGCTTTTGTTCTTCATCCTAGGGATTAGGGTATATTAGAAGATAACCTTTTTTCTATGTCTGTTCTTGTTAAACCTTGGAAAAATAATTTACTTGGACAAAATCTTGAAAATAATTTCTCCTAAATCACTAATTATCTGGACTTAACGGGATACGTGACATATAATCCTCTTATATTTGGGTAATTAGGGTTTTTGTGGCTACTAAACTAGAATTGAGCTTAAATCTCTAATTGAAATTAAGCGACCAAGGAATTGGCAATTAACTAGGTTAGTGGAGACTAAATCACTAAGGAATTAGGGTTTAGTCAATTACAGTTTGCCATGAATTGAATCTTGCATGATTAAAATAGTTGGTAAGAAATAGAAATCCGAAAAATAAACAACTCTGAAACCTTAACTATTCTCTCACGTAGATTTCACACTAAGTTTACTGTTTGCTTTCTAATTCTTTGAATTTACTGTTTAATACAATTAAACTCTCAAAACACCATTTTTTTCTTGTTTGAATAAGTGAATCAATCAACCATTGTTGCTTGGTCTATCAATCCTCGTGGGATCGACCTTCACGCACTTGAGGTATTACTTGGTACAACCCGGTGCACTTGCCGGTTCAATTGTGGACATTCTAATTCTGCACAATCTGGCAACATAACCGATGTGTGAGCTCATGGCCAGTAGGACAAGCATGCATCATCTGTATTTGTGTGTATTGGTTGGGTGCGCATCTTGTATTTGGCTTGCCTTGTTGAATAATTGTATCTATATGCTAATTGAGCTACCTACTTTATCTGTTCTCTCTATTTGTATATTTCTTGTATTATTTTGTATGTGTTTGAACAGTTGAGAGATCCCTTATACTGGCAATGTTGATGCTGAGGGCTGTATTTGATGAAATGTTAATGATGGAATGATTGGGTGATGGAAATGAGTATTGATTAGTATTTAAATTGCCTGGGTAGGTGCAAGGATTGTGGTTTGCCCCACTTGCTCCGGGTTAAGATTGGAAGTCCCTGGGTAGATGCAAGGATTGTGATTCACCTCACTTACTCTGGGTTGAGAAATTGAAAGTACTAGTATGAGTGATGACTTGTAATAAGATTGTTGAAACTAATGATAATAATTGATACCATTGAGACTGAATGTTATTAATAATAATTGTTAGAAACTGATAAGACCAAAAGGGCTGAGATAGAATAATGAACAATAATGATATTGAGAGAATTAATAGTTTAGTGTTGGAAAGAGCTGAGATTATAAATAATTGATCAGAGCTGAGACTTAGTAACTTAAACCTATTTGGATTAGAAAGACCTTAGGCTTGAACCTTGAATGATTTGGAGTTTAGCATTGATTAACGGGTTCATATCTTTTTTACATAGTCTCTATTTGAAATTATTATCCTACTAAGAACCTTCGGGTTCTTACCCGTTGTCGGATTTTATTTTTCAATACAGAACGTGAAGTGCCTCGTTGAGCGTGCCAAACTCTCTATAGAAAGCGAATACTCCTTTAGATTTTACATTTTGTACTTAGTGTATTTACATTCTCCACTTTTGAACACATACTTTTATATTCCTCTTAGAGGTTGATTTATGGAAAAATAGGTTCTATTTTGTATACTTCTGAGTTGTATTATACTTTCTAGTCGGCCTTGTCTTTGCAGGTTGATATAGAAAAATCGTCGGTTTAGAATTTTCACAAAATAATTCTATTGAAGTATAGATCCATACTGAAAACAACTCTCAATCAAAGTTTAATTTGTTTGTCACTTAAGTTAAACTAATAAAAATTGAGAGTATTTAAATCTCGGGTCATCTCTCAAGGGAATTACAGGGAAGTGTGTATATTATCGGTTATGGGAATTTTGGGGGTTTTTAGTGTGATGAACAAGAAAGTATAGCTACAACTAAGGAACTATAAATACTAAAAGACACTCATGGCAAGGATTAAGAGTCAAGGTTTCCTATCCTAGATCATTGACCACAACATGGTAATTATAAAGGGTTAATTCTAATTAGTCATCTTCTAACATCGGAGGATTAAGTCAAGTGGACATAATTGATCCTAACTAACTAACAACCCTAAATTACCTATCACACTAGACATCAATGACATCAAGGAACCTAAGTCCTCAATCTCAAGGCAAGAGTGCTAAAATCTACTCTAAAATCAAACCAAACATTTTATCAAATACTTGGAAGGCATAAAATGAAAAGCATGGTAAAATTGCAAGAGTAATAAAATCTACAACTACCACATGCAAGAAAACAATAATAACAACTCAATTAAATATCAATAAACATAAAGACATCAAATTACATTAACAGAAATCAAGATTAACAAGAGCTCATAAGCATAAAAGCAACAAAATAAAGGAAATAACAAATAAAACTAATGGAACAAGGATGTAATAACAAGAAATTGTAAGGAAAATTAAATTAAGACATGATCAAAACCTAAATCTAAGAGGTAATTAACTAAACCTACCCTAATTCTAGAGAGAAGAAAGAGCTTTTCTCTCTAGAATATAACCTAAAACATGTTTCTAACTAAACCTCATTACTCTCTCGTGTTCTTTCTTGAATTTAGCCTCAAATACTTCAGAAATGAGTTGGATTTGGCCTTAAGGAGTATAGAAATCACCAGCCACATTTTCTTTAATTAAATCACATGATTTGTGTCATGCGTACACAGAAGACATGCATACACGCAACATGGCGAAATCTCAGGTCACGCGTACGCTCAACTGGGTAGATTTCCAAAACTTCATTTCTTCATGAATTCTCCACTTTTACATGCTTTTTCTTCGTTTCTTCAATCCAATCTTTTCCTTCTTAGCCTGAAATCACTAAACAAACACATTAAGGTATCGAATGGAATTAAAGTGAATTAAAGGCCTAAAAAGCATGTTTTCACTCTTAAGCACAAATTAGGAGAGATTCACAAAATTATGCTATTTTAATGAATAAATGTAGAAAAGTTGATAAAATCCACCAAATTCAATACAAGATAAACCATAAAATTGTGGTTTATCAATCTCCCCACACTTAAACATTAGCATGTCCTCATGCTAAACCAAAGAAAGACAAAGAAAGGGTATTAAATAATATTGATTCAATGCAAGTTATCTAGATGCAATCTATCTAAATGCATGCAACTACTTGGTCAAAATAAATCTATTTCTAAGAATACATATATGAACATAAGGCTAAAGCAATCACAACCAAGTCAAATCCAACAATTGATTAGAGTTGTTGAAAAGAATTTACAACTTGCAAGATTAGAAATAACCGGTGAAAACATAGAATTGAGCAATCGAACCCCTCACCGTATAGACACTCTAGTCGCTCAAGTGTTTAGGGTTGATTCACTCAATTCTCTTCTAATCATACTTTCTAACATTTTTTTTCTTCTAACAATCCACAATTATTCAATGCACGCATTAGTGCGTGAAATTTGAACTCACACAACTGAACCGGCAAGTGCACCGGGTCATCCAAGTAATACCTCAAGTGAGTGAGGGTCGATCCCATGAGGATTATTGGATTGAGCAAGCAATAGTTATCTTGCTGGCCTTAGTCAGGCGAATAGAACAGGTAGTGGTTGTTGTAGGCGCATAAAACAGAATATTAAAGAAAGTAATACTGAATTGGTGTAGAAACAATAATGGGAAATCAGTTAAGGTCTTGGAGATGCTTATCTTTATGGATTAATACTTCTTACTGACTACTTTAACAATGAGTGATTCATTCAATGGCAAGGATGTAAGTGATTAACGTCGGGACTAGTGGTCATTAATCTCCTCTGATCCACATCAAACGCCGGTGCTAATGGTCATTCAATATGAACGAGGGTGAAGTTCACACAATTCAATCTCTAGTGATCCTACTCAAAATGGCACAAACAAGGTCAGATCTTCCGGATCGGAGAATGATGCTCATTATTCTAGCCTTAATGCCATAGAGATCTCAATTACCCATGACTAACGAGATTTCATGTCACGTATCCCAATTAACCCAGATAACTTATTGGAACCTGTAATGTATTCTCAAGCTGTAGCTCAATACAATCTGGCTAAGGCTTCGCAAGAGCTCATGTAGAATAAGGGGTCATACTCTCGTTTCACCCTAGATTCATAAAGATGAAGAACAACAATATATCATAGAATGGAATCAAACATATATTAGAGTAGAAAAGTAATAATATTAATCCATGGGAATGAGCAGAGCTCTTATCCTTAACTTAGGAGGTTTAGTTGCTCATGCTTTACAAAGAAAATAGATAAGAAGGTGTAGTGTAATGTGCCTGTGCTTCTCCCCTCCTAGGAGGCATGATCCTCAGGAGGAAGGAAGTCCCTTATTTATAGTAAAAAGCTCTAAGATTAAACCTAAAAGATATTGTTCTAAATTAAAATTACAAAAAGAAAATAAAATAAGCTAAGAAGTGCTAAAATCCAGTTTGGGCCCATTTTAGTCATGTGCTTCATATGCTTGGCTTTCAACTTAGGCTTCTGGGCGTTGAACGCCTATTAGAAGGGTGAGTGTGCTGTTTCCTTGCTCCCTGGGTGGTGTTGAACTCTAGTCTTAGGCGTTCAACGCTGGACTTGCTCCTCTTTGGGCGTTGAACTCCAGTCTTGGGTGTTCAACTTGGAGGCTGGTCCTTCTTGAGCGTTGAACTTTAGAGGTGGGCGTTCAACACCCGTTTTGGGCAGTGATTCCAAAAGAAAAATATAAACTATTATATATTACTAGAAAGCCCTGAAAGTTAGCTTTCCAACACCGTTGAGAACTTATCAATTGAACCTCTGTAGCTTAAGATATGCTCGTTGGAATGCATGGAGGTCAGGATTTGATAGCATTTGCTATCCTTTCTTTGCCTCTGAATCAGACTTTGCCAAAACTTGCCAATTTCACCCAAAAATCACCTAAAATCATAAGAAAAACACAAAAACTCAAAATAGCATCTAAAATATGATTTTTGCACTAAAACATAATAAAACTTGATAAAATCTACTAAAAAATACTAAGAAAATAGTACTAAAAAGGGTACATAATATGCACTAATCATGCATGTAAGTATCATGAGGACTTTTTCAAGGTTGGAATGGGGCTAGGGTAAAGGGAAGGATGCATATGGTCAAGTGAGCTTGAAATTTGAATCTTTGATTAACGTAATCTCTCACCTAACACACATAACAACCTATACAATTTTAATGCAAAAGTAGCTATCCATTATTCATTTTTTCAAACACTCATGTATTCTTTTCAATTCACATCCCATATGCATTATTCTTATTACTTTACTTTGGGGTATTTTGTCTCCTTTTTATTACTTTCTTTTTTTCCTTCTTTTTTCCTTTTTTCTTTTTTTTTTCAAAATAAAATATATACAAAAGTATCAATGCATATGGTTTAAACATTTAATACATGAGTATGTACCCAATTCTCAACACAAACCCTAAACCTTAGACCACAAACTCTAAACCATAAACTCTATGGCCTAAACACCAAACCCCAACGATAAACCCTAAACCTTAGACCACAAACCCTAAACCATAAACCTTAAGGCCTAAACCTTAAACCCCAAACCATAAACCCTAAACCCTAACCCTAAACCCTAAACCCTAAACCCTAAACCTTTAACCTTAAACCTAAACCCAAATCTTTAAACCCTAAACATTAAACCATAAACCATAAATCCTAAACCCTAAACCATAAATAGTAAACCCTGAACCTAAAACCTTAGATCCTAAACCTTAAAACATAAACCAAAAACCCTAAACCCTAAACCTTAAACCCTAAACCCTAAACCCTAAACCCGAAACACTAAACCCTAAACCCTAAACAACACCCTACAAACACAATACCATAAAACAGAAACCATAAACCCTAAACTCTAATCCACAAACCCTAAACCATAAACCCTAAGGCCTAAACCCTAAACTACAACCCAAAAACACCAAACCCTAAACCCTAAGCCATAAACTGTAAACCTTAAACCTTAAACCATAAAACCTAAACCGTAAACCCTAAACCATAAACCCAAAACCTTAAACTCTGAACCCTAAATCATAAACCCAAAACCATAAATCCTAATCCATAAACCCTAAACCATAAACCATAAACCCTAAACCCAAAACCCAAAACCCTAATCCTTAAACCGTAAACCTTAAACCATAAACCCAAAGCCCTAAACCCTAAACCCTAAATCATAAACCATAATCTCTTTACCCTAAACCATAGAACCTAAACCCTAAACTCTTAACCATAAATCACAAACTCTAAACCATAAACCCACAAACCCTAAACCCTAAACCTTAAACCCAAAACCCAACACCCTAACCCTACACACTACCCCACAAACACAAAACCCTAAAACAAAAACCCTAAACCCTAGACCACACAAACCCTAAACCATAAACCCTAAGGCCTAAACACCAAACCCCAACGATAAACCCTAAACCCTAGACCACAAACCCTAAACCATAAACCTTAAGGCCTAAACCCTAAATCCCAAACCATAAACCCTAAACCCTAACCCTAAAACCCTAAACCCTAAACCCTAAACCCTAAACCATAAACCTTTAACTCTAAACCCTAAACCCAAATCCCTAAACCCTAAATGTTAAACCATAAACCATAAACCCTAAACCCTAAACCTTAAATCCTAAACCTTCAACCATAAACCAAAAATCCTAAACCCTAAATCTGAAACCCCAAACCCTAAACCCTAAACACTATCCCACAAACACAAAACCCTAAAATAGAAACCCGAAACCCTAAACCCTAATCGACAAACCCTAAACCATAAACCCTAAGGCCTAAACCCTAAACCACAACCCAAAAACACCAAACCCTAATCCCTAAGCCATAAACCGTAAACCTTAAACCCTAAACCATAAAACCTAAACCCTAAACCCTAAACCCAAAACAGTAAACCCTGAACCCTAAATCATAAATCCAAAACCATAAATCCTAATCCTTAAACCCTAAACCATAAACCATAAACCCAAAACCCAAAACCCTAAACCCTAATTCTTAAACCATAAATCCTAAACCATAAACCCAAAGCCTTAAAACCTAAACCCAAAACCCTAATCCCTAAACCATAAACCATAAACCATAAACCCTAAGCCCTAAACCATAAAACTTAAACCCTAAACCCAAAACTTTAGACCCTAAACCCTAAACCATAAACTGTAAACCAAATCTCTAAACCCTATACATTAAACCATAAACCTTAAACCGTAAACCTTAAACCCTAAACCATAAACCCTAAACCATAAACCCTAAATACTAAACCTTACACCATAAACACTAATGCATAAACCCTAAACCACACAACATACACCCTAAACCCTAAAACCTAACAATAAAACCTAAACCATAAACCTTAAAACTCAAAACCCCAAACCCTAAACCCTAAAGAACAAACCATAAACCATAAACCCTAAACCTTAAACCCCAACCCACAAACGCCAAACCCTAAAACACAAACCCTAAACCCCAACCCATAAACCCTAAGGCATAAACCCTAAACCCTAAACCCTAAACACAAACCCTGAACCCCAACTTATAAACCTTAAACCCTAACCCATAAACACCAAACACTAAACCCTAAACAATAAATCCTAAACCCAAAACCCAAAATCATAAACCCTAAACCCTAACCCATAAACACCAAACCCTAAACCCTAAACCCTAAACCCTAAACTATAAACCATAAACTCTAAGCCCTAAACCATAAACCCTAACCCATAAACCATAAATCCTAAACCCTAAACCCTAAACCATAAATCATAAACCATAAATCCTACACCCTAAACCATAAAATCTAAACCCAAAATCCTAAACTCTAAACCATAAACCATAAACCCTAAACCATAAATACTAAACCCTAAACCCTAATCCCTAACCCATAAACCAAAAACCCTAACCTCTAAGCCATAAAACCTAAACCCTAAACTCTAAACCCCAAACACAAAACCCAAAATCCTACACCATAGACCCAAAACCATAAACCCTAAACCCTAAACCATAAACCCTAAACCCTAAACCATAAACCCTAAAACCTGAAACCCTAAACCCTAAACCCTAAACACCACCCTACAAACATAAAACTGTAAAACACAAACCATAAACCCTAAATCCTAAACCACAAACCCAAAACCATAAACCCTAAACCCTAAACAATAAACCTTAACCACTAAACCCTAAACCATAAACCCTAAACCATAAACCCTAAACCCTAAGCCATAAAACCTAAACCCTAAACCCTACACCCTAAACCTAAAACCCTAAATCCTGAACCCTAAAAAATAAACCCAAAATCATAAAATCTAAATCCTAAACCCTAAACAATAAACCATAAACCCTAAACCCTAAACACTAAACCCAAAACCCTAAACCTAAATCCTTAAACCATAAACACAAAACCCTAAACCCTAAACCCCAAACCCCAAACCCAAATGCTAAATCTTAAACACCAAATCCTAAACCCTAAATCTTAAACCATAAACCAAAAACCCTAAACTCTAAGCCATAAAATCTAAACCCTAAACCCAAAACTCTAAACACAAAACTCAAAAACATAAACCATAAACCATAAACCCTAAATCCAAAATCCTAAACCCTAAATCTTAAATCATATGACCGTGGTTCAACGGTTGTGGCTTGTGGAAAGTTATTGGATGAGTTGAGAAAGCATGGGAAATGGAAATAGTCAGGGGAGGAGGAAGAAGAGGAAGAGTTTGAAGAACATGATGCAGTGCCTGTGCTCAGGGGAGCAGTTGAGACGAGAAGGAGGCATGGATGAGATGGCAGTTCCTTCGTCATCGGATTCTTTGGAGCACTTGGCTTGTTAAGAATCCTAATTTACAAGGTACAGACATTGATTAGTTATTGGGATTTTTCATATTGAGCTGAGAAATTGGGATAGGCTGAAAAATGTTTCTCATGGTGCAGGTATATGTGGATGGAACAACTACCATGTCTACTCATGAAAGGAAAGCTAGCATTAGAGAATTCTATGGTATTTGTTCCTCTATTTTGTTGTATGATAAGTTGTTTTGCATCATTGTGTCAGTTAATTTGGATGATTTGTTGAGTTTTTGCATTGATCAGCGGTAATTTATCAGTCTTTGTTACAACTTTAGAAAAGGGTTACAGATTCAGAGGATAAGAAACAGAAGGCTGCTTGTATGGAGAGGTATAAAAAAAGAGACGATGAGGATCATCAACAACATTCTGATATAGACATTGAAAGAGAAGAAGAATGTGGAATATGCATGGAAGTGAATAGTAAAATTGTGTTGCCTAACTGCATCCATGCTATATGCCTGAAATGTTACCGTGAATGGTACTCACTTTTTCTTGGTTGCTACTGCTTCATGATTCTTTGTGCTTCTCCATCAATATATTATATTTTTGCAGTTGAATGTTATTTGGCAGTGTTTAGGGTGCTTTCATGCTTAATTGTTGATTAGCACTAGAATATTGTTATGAGAAAGAAGGCAATGAAAAGCAATATTGACTGTAATATTGGTGCTTAATTAAGTTGTTTGCAATATGTTCTTAGATGATTCATCAAAAACATTGTCTTCAATTTTAGATATCCATTATCCATCATAAAAAACATTGGTGTGGCGGCACTCTCGAATGTGAGTCAATGAAACCAGTCTATCCCTGTTTCTTTGTTCATTATGCATGCTCTTCCTGTTTCTTTTCTCTTTCATGATCATCCTACTTTGTCTTAGATTATTGCTGCTGTTCATGCCTTTTATTCATGGCTGGCTATTGCTGTTTAGCTTGTTCCATGTCAATAATGTTAATTTGGGGGAATTTTTAAGTTTATTTTTGTGTTAATAAACACGGAATTTTTCCCCTTTTCTATACATAAGAAGCTAATCATTGTTTCTTCCCCCTTAATCATTTGTCGCCATAATGTTTTTTTTATCAGTTTATGTCATATTTCTTTTCAGCTTTTTTCAGAGTTTTTTCCCCATTAAATCTCTTTAGTTTATGTTGCTGCAGTTATAGTAGCTCATTTATTTGTTTCTTTAAGAGGCTTAGTAAGTTGAATTCTTGTACAAACTCCTCTCTACCATATTGTTTGTGAATTTAGCATCATGATTAATACATCAGAATATATGCAAAATATCTCTATTTTAATTTATAATTAGCTGATTAGTGATTATTTTATTTTATTTTAATTAATTTTTTTAAACTCTGATGCTTTTCTTGGTTTTTGCTTTCGGTTCCAAACCTCTTTGTCTAATTCTAACTTTAACTTTTTCTTTTTTTTTGCTTTGTGATTTGTCAGGTGCTAATATGTAATTTCACCTTTGTCTAACGCATGATCAGTACAGTTCATAATCATCATGAATGTTGTTACCTACTCACGCCAGCTTCTATCAATTAACAACACTCACTTTCCATTGTCTCATATACCTTCTTATGACAAATCACAGTGCTGCATAATCATTAGGTACTAAATTATTCTTTTCTGATTAATTAATTAGTTAATGTATATGTAAGTTACTAGTAATATGCACGCTGCACGCATAATCATAATCAAACCACTTCTTTTTTTTTTGTGTGTAGGAAATGGAAGAGGGTGATTTTTCATTCTTATTCATCATTTTTAAATTGTTTTCAGAGAATATTTATGATGACTGAAAGAAGATGAAAATATAATTAAGATAGTCAACATTATTATTATTATTTTGTTCTTGTAATAATGCATAGAAAATGAGAAGGGTAGTTATGATAATGTATACTGATAGCTATAGTGATTGGAAAAGAAAAACTGTAGAAAGAATTTGAAACGAAATGATTTAGTTAATTAATGAGTGATGGTTTTAGTGGCTAAGAGAAGGGGGGGCTTGAATCTTAGCCCCCTTTTTTTTGCTTGCTAATATTTGCTGGACTTAGAGGAAACTTTTCTGTTTTAGCTCGTTCCTAGTCACGAGACATTTTCATTTTATCTCGTCACTTGACACGAGACATTTTTGATTTTTCATCTGAACAGTAAAAATAGAATTGAAGTAGGAAGAGAGAGAAGATTACACCCAGATATATCCTGGTTCAGCTGCTAAGTGCAGTGCAGCCTACATCCAGTCCCCATCACAACAATGATGGAATTTCACTATAATCATCCAGATTACAAATTGTAAAGTGCTAACCCAACTTACAAGGGGATTCCCACAGAATCATGAAACACAACACAGATGTACAAAGGAACTCTAAGACATCTATGGCTTTTTCTTTTAATTTTGCACTCTCTGCCTTTTTCCGCTCTATGGCTTTTTTATACAAACCTCACTGTTTGCCTTTTTTCATGAGACTCAAGACATGACAAAATTAAACAGAAAGATATTAAACAGAAAACATTGAAGGAGAAGAGAAATCTGTTAGCTCAGGTAGCTCTGAGAACTCTGTGCCTTGCACTCTCAAATCTTACTCCTTGCTCCAAACAGTGGCTGTTCTCTCTTTTTAAAGAAGAGGGAAGCCTCCACACTTGAAGCCAACACCCAAACCAACTTCTTCCTCCTTCAAGAAACAGAACCGGTTCGGCCACATAGAGAGAGAAGAGATACCCTTGCAAAACCCAACATGCAATTACCTCTAGTTCTTCCTTGATCATCACTCTTCATCAATCCGAGCTCTCCATTCTTGGCTTGCTCTCCAAGATGGATTTCTGGCCCTTGATGCTTCATGATGATGATGACTTCATCTGCTTCAATCTCTGCCTCAACCATCACTTCGCCACTCTAGCTACTTCCTGTGGTGGTTGAGCAGAATCAAAGACAAGCCATGCTTCAAGAATCTCCCTTGCTGGCCGAATCTTCTTCCTTCTTTTTGAGTATGAAGGATCCGAGATTACCTCACCAAATCTTACCATATTAGGTGATAATCTCAGCCACAGCATACTTTTCTTTTTCTTTTTCGTGCCATCAACTCGATGGTCTTTAGGCTTGCTTTCCCTTCCTTTCGGTAGCTCCAAGTAGCTTCCATGGCTTCCTGGTTAATGACCGAAGAAAGAAGAAGAAAGAGATGAGAGAGAATGTGAAATTAAAGTAAAAGCAATTAAATGAAATGTAACATATTGAAGGGTTGCTTTTACTTCCCTAGTGGTTTAGCGTGTAGCATTAATCATAATGATTCCCATCAAATCAAAGTCAAGTTCTCTCTCATGTTCCCCATGCTAGTAAATTAAATTTCAAATCCTTCCAAGAGTGAATCCGTTGGAAGCATTGAGGCTTTTTCTTTGCTTCATGGATTCGGATAAAGCATGGAATCATTCATTTATGTTGGGTTTGGTAGCAATAGATTTCATTTTGGCCCAACTAGCAACATTTGCTTTTCTGATGGATTTTTTGGATCAATTATTGAACAAATAGGAAAACTTTCAATTGGGCTTGTAGTAACAGAAACTCAATCTGGCCCAATAACAAGAATAATAATTCAGCCACAACAAATAAAACATTTTTGCATCAATGCTGAATGTACTTATAGATCACTTGGGCTTGCAATGATTTTTTGTTTTATTTTCGGCCCATATAAAATCCTGCAAAACAAAATTATTAATTAACATATGTTAAATGAAAATCAAATTAATAATTTTGTAATTAATTATTTTAATAATGTTTGCTCATCACAAATACTAATTTGGAGTTTTCCAAACTCATCAATGAGGATTATTTATTTTGTCTTGAATCTTTATATTAGAGAATTATTTATTATTTTGATAAGTTTGTAAATTTATTATCTAATATTTAAAAGTTTATTTGTATGAATTGTTTACTATTTTATTTCTATATTTAAAAGTTTATTTGCATTAATTGTTTACTATTTTTTAAATAGAAAAAAATTATCAAAACATATAACTATTAAAATTGACGGTAGAGTTGTCGCTTTTTAAGTTTAAAATAGACAAAAAACAAAAAACAAAATATAGACACAGAATTTGTCGGTATCTAAATAATTAAATCGACGGCAACTGTGTCAATTTTATTAAATCAAATATCGACGGCAACGTCGTCGATTTTATTAAGCATATTATAGATGAAAATGCTGACAATTTTATTGAATTATATATCGACGAAAGTGGCGTCGATTTTATATAATAATATCGACGGCAAGGTTGTCGATTTTAATAAGAAGTTAAAATTTCCAAACTCATATTATAGACAGAAAGGCTGTCGATTTTATTAAATTATGATCGACGGCTAGGCAAGTTGTCGATTTTATTAGAATTTTGAAAAATCGACAAGCTTAATAGCGACCATCTCCGTCATCAATTTTGCCGTCGAATTTTAATATTATCGACGGCTTAGCCGTCGATTTTGCCGTCGATTTTAACGATGTTTCTTGTAGTGTAACTAGTTTAGTATAAATAGGACTTTTTACTATTGTATTTATATCTTGAGATCATTTTTGAGACTATCTTCGGATCACTTTTGATCTCTTGATCACGTTTTGGGGGCTGGCCATTCAGCCATGCCTGGACCTTCATCACTTTTATATTTTCAACGGTGGAGTTTCTACACCTCATAGATTAAGGTGTGGAGCTCTGCTGTTCCTCATGAATCAATGCAAAGTACTATTATTTTTCTATTCAATTAACAGTTATTCTTATTCTAAGATATTCACTCGTACTTCAACCTGATGGATGAGATGATCCATGACACTCATCATCATCCTACCTTATGAGCGCGTGCCTGACAACCACTTCCGTTCTATCTACGAGAGCTTGAGTGTGTATCTCTTGGGTTTCTGGTTCATGACGCATGATTGTCTCTCCTGACAACAGAGCCTTTTAATTCCGTGAAATCAGAGTCTTCGTGGTATAAGCTAGAACCAATTGGCAGCAATCTTGAGATCCGAAAAGTCTAAACCTTGTTTGTGGTATTCTGAGTAGGATCTGGGATGGGATGACTGTGACGAGCTTCAAACCCATGACTGTTGGGCGCAGTGATAGTGTGCAAAAGGATCATTGGATCTTATTCCAACACAAGTGAGAACCGACAGATGATTAGCCCTACGTAACCCGTAGCCAGACCATTTTCACTGAGAGGACGGACGGTAGCCATTGACAACGGTGATCCTGGTGCGGTATTTTATAACCCACAAACTAACCGGCAAGTGCACCGGGTCATACCAAGTAATACCTTACGTGAGTAAGGGTCGATCCCACAAGGATTGATGGACTAAGCAATAATGGTTAAGTGATTGGCTTAGTTAGACAAACAAAAAAAAAGTCTTTTGGTATCCAAAAAGCATTAAATAGTAAATTAAGAATTTCAGAAAGCAAGCAGCGATGAGTTAGGAATAAAATATGGAGAAAACAGTTAAGGTTTCAGAGTTATCTATTTTCCAGATTGATTTTTCTTACTAACGATTTTAATCATGCAAGATTTAATTCATGGAAAACTATATGTGACTAGACTCTAATTCCTTAGACCTTCCTAGTCTCCTCTAAAATTCATTAACTGCCAATTCTTTGGTCAATTAATTCCAATTAGAGGGTGATGATCAAATTCCAGTTTATATGCAACAGGAATCCTAATTATCCAAAAATAAGGGGATTATACGTCACGTATCCCGTTAAATACAAACAATTAGAAATTCAGGATAATATATTTTCAAGCTGTTGTTCAAGTAAAGAGCTTTTCCAAGTTTTACAAGAACTCAATTAGAACATGGGTCATACTTCCGTTCCACCCAAATTCATAAAATAAAGAACGAAAACAATTATTGAAATATAAATCAAAACATGAATTAAATTAGAAAGAGCAAATGAATCAATCCATACAAAATAGACAGAGCTCCTAACCTTAACAATGAAGGATTAGTTGCTCATAGTTCAGAGAAGAAAACTAGGATTCTGGTAAAATATACAGCGTTCCAATCTGATGGCATCAGATCCTTTTTTATAACTAATCCTAATAAATTTAAAATCTAATTATCTAAAATTAAAAATAATATCTTTTCCTAAAACTAAGATTTTGAATTTAAATTCGAATTAATTAACAAGACTTCAGCAGATGGGTGGGGACCACTTGATTTGTCCATTCTGCAGCTTCTAATATATGTTTTCTGGGCTGAAAATTGGGTCAAAACAGCCCAGAAATCGCCCCCAGTGTTTTTCTGTATTTTCTGCACGTGGTGCATGTCACGCGTATGCGTCAGTCACGCGTACGCGTCGATGGACTTTTTCGCAAGTCACACGGACGCGTCGCTGAGCAAATCTTCAATTCACGCATATGCGTCAGTCACGCACACGCGTCGCCATGGATACCTCCAAATCACGCGTACGTGTCGCTCCTCGCTGCCATCTCCTTTGATTCTTGTGCTGCAAAAACTCCGTCAAATTCGGCCGAATGCTACCTAAAATAAACAAAATTACAAAAGACTCAAAGTAGCATCCATATTGGCTAAAAGATAATTAATTCTTTATTAAACTCAACAATTTAAGTTCAAATTCACTCGGAAAAGATAGGAAAGATACTCACGCATCATAACACCAAACTTAAACTGTTGCTTGTCCTCAAGCAACCAAAACTAATATAAGCTTAGGATGTGAATTTGCATGAGAATGAGAGTTCGATTAAACTCATGTCTATTTTTACAGTGGGGTTTATAACTGTAATCCTGAATATGTTTGGCATCTCACTCTCCTTTGAATAAGGAGGATGCCATTGTCATTCGGAATTAGAATCTGGATAATATTATGAATTCTCTGATCTTTTATATTTCAGTTTAATCCTTGAACACAGCAAAATTGACTTTAATTAATTTATTTTTTTTCTTTGGTGCTTTGCACCTTGAGCCTAGCCATGACGTTAAATGTTTTGTCTCAAGGATTACTTGACACAGAAACATCACAAGCACTTAACTGGGGTACTCTTTTTGAGTCCTGATTTTTCTTTCAGTTACTCCCAGACAGTGGTGCTCAAAGCCTTTGGCATACTCTGTTAAACGCACTTAGTCTCAACTCTAAGTGTTCTGTCTCAATGATTACTTGACACAATCACACCACAAGCATATGACTAGAGAAACAACTCTTTGAGCTTTTAATCATGTCTGACCTCCCTAGTCATTGATGCTCAGAGTCTTGGACCTTGCTTTTATTATTTATTTATTTATTTATTATTTATATTTTTTTTCTTTTGCTGTTTCTTTTGCTTCAAGGATTAAATTTTTGTTTATTTCAAAGAAGTCATAATAATTCTCTAAATTCCTGTTCCTTATACATCAACATCCCTTGATTCAAATTCAAATATGCACTGTTCATATCATGCATTTAAAAATTACAGAAAATACCACCACCTTTAAGTAAATAATATTATTTTTAAAATTAAACTCAATTTCTCATGCAATATATCACTTATATATATATATATATATATATATATAATATATATATATTTGAATTCAAGCTCAGTGGGTAATACATGAGACATCTTTTCAGAATTAAAGCATTTAAGAGAAAACTAAACTAGACCTAGGATTCTCACTAATAAAGGATCATGCAACAGATAAAGCAAAATAGTAGAAAACCGGAACATAACATAGAAAAAGAGGGGAGAAAAAAAAATGAAAGGAACTCAACCACCTTAGTTATCCTAGCGGTCGCTTTATTCTTCAGGTTGTGCTCCTCTGTGAAGATGATTCGCCTCCCTTTGTTGCCAGAAAACCCATAAGCACAGCGTCAACACCAAACTTAAAGGTTTGCTTGTCCTCAAGCAAAGAAGAACTGAAAATAAAAACAAATAGTGAGAGGAAAGAAAAATATAAAGATAAAAGAACAAGGGAGAATTAGGATTGGGAGAGAGAGAGAGAAAGAAAAGTGAAAACTGCACGGCGAACAAGTGTAGTTGTGCGGCGAAGGCGACGCGTACGCGTGCAGCACGTGCGTGGGTCGCGGAAATTTTCTTAATGACGCATTAGCGTCAGGCACGCATCCGCGTACCCTGGGTTTTGCACGATTCGCGCGAAGGCAGTCGCGCGCACGCACAACTCTCTGTTCACATGGCTTGAAAACCCAAATTTTCAATCGACGCGTGCGCGTCATGCACGCGCAGGCGGGGATGGCCATTTGTGTAAATGACGCGCACGTGTCAGGGATGCGTACACGTGGTCAATTTTGTGCGTCTAGCACACTTCCAGCCCCAAGCCAGCACAACTCTCTACCCAAATACTCTTTTTACTTCAATTTTTCAGGTCACACGTACGTGTTGCTGATGCGCCCGCGTGAATGTGAAAATACAAACGACGCGCACGCATAGGGTACGCGTACGCGTGGGTTTGTTTGTGCTAGAGGCATCATTCTTGCGCCACTCCCGCGCATCCTTCTGTTCAAATTTATTTTTCACGCACACATGACTGACGCGTTCGCGTCAGCGATGTTGCGCGTCATGTGCTTTTTTTTAGAAGTGTCCAGTTCCTGTTCTAAAATAGCTGCATGATCAGAAAATTAGTAAGAACTCAATAAAAATAAAATAAATAAGAAAACTACTACTACAAAAAATAAAAAAAGCTAAGGATACGAAATTATCGGGTTGCCTCCTGACAAGCGCTTCTTTATCGTCACTAGCTTGACGGTCAGCTCCTCTAAAGAGGAGGATCATAGGGGCTCAGCTCTTCACCCCTTACTTTGAACTTCTTTCCTGTCTCTCCATAACGTAGCTCAATATGCTCCAGAGAGAGGATTCTGATTACTGTATAAACCCATGTTAGATTGCTGGTCAACACCACCTTCATTTCTGGGGAGAAACCTTCAGTGGGGGATCTTTTTGTTTCTCCATCCTCTGGGTACTTTCTTCTTTTTGGGAACCTCCTCCTTGGTAGATGATGCATTCCTAACACCAAACTTAGGTTTGATGTCAGGAGGAATTTTATTGATTGTTACCAAGGGAGGTTTTAGCTGCAGATTCTACTGTGTATCATCAGAGGGTTTTTGAAGGGTTGGATCAATAAGCTCAGTCTGCATGCACCTCTCTTTTTCACCTGTTAAATGTATATCTTTGAAGACATGAAAGACCAGTTGCTCATTATGCACTATAAGTACTAATTTACCCACTTCTACATCAATCAGAGCTCTTCCCGTGGCTAGGAATGGTCTTCCTAGAATTATAGAGGCATTCTCATCCTCTCCCGCGTCAAGAATCACAAAGTCTGTTGGGAGGAAGAACTTACCCACTTTGACCAAGATATTCTCTACTAATCCGTATGCAGGCTTCATAGATTTGTCTGCCATATGTAATGCTATCTTTGTGGGTTGTGCCTCTTGGATTTGCAGCTTCTTCATCACAGACAAGGGCATTAAATTGATGCTTGCTCCCAGATCACATAATGCTTTCTCAAAGATTGTGCTTCCAATGGTGCATGGAATTTGAAAGCTCCCTGGATTTGGCATCTTCTTTGGTAAGTTATTCTGAATTATGGCACTGCATTCTTTAGTCAAGAGTACTATCTCATCTCCCTTTAAACACTTTTTCTTTGACAACAGCTCCTTCATGAACTTGACATAGATAGGCATTTGCTCCAAAACCTTAGCAAAAGGAATATTGATTTGCAACTTTCTGAAGACTTCCAAGAACTTTAAAAACTGCTTGTCCTTGGTCTCCTTTTGAAGTCTCTGAGGATATGGCATCTTAGGCTTGTACTCATGAGCCTTTGGCAATGTAGGATAAGTGTCAAGAGAGTCTGGGAATGGGTTGTCCACACGCTTTGGAGGGGCGTGCTCCAAATCTCCTTTCTTCTCCTCTGGAGCTTCTTTTTCAACTAACTCTTCATTGACCTTGGTCTCAGAGCCAGCTACTTTACCACTTCTCAATTGAATAACCTTGCAATCTTCTCCTGGATTCACCACTGTATCACCTTGAAATGTACTTGAAGACCTCTCAAGTATTTGCTTACTCAGTTGGCCCACTAGCACCTCTAAATTTCTAATGGAGGCTCTGGTTTCCTGCATAGCTTGTGCTTCCGTACTTGCCACTTGTCTACTTATCAAGGTGATAGCCTTGCATTCCTCTCTTGGATTTGGAATTGTGTTACCAGGAAGGCTATTAGTGGTCCTCTGATCAATTTCAGTGACTTTTGTGGCAAATTGACCCATTTAAATCTCCAGGTTCTTGATGGATGCTCTGGTTTCCTGTCTAAAACCTATCAATATTGCTTCCAAATCATTATTCTGTTGGAAACCGCCTTGAGAACTATTGTTGAAGTTCTGAGGTCTCTGAGGTTGATCCCTCCATCCAAAATTTGGGTGATTCCTCCACCCATGATTGTATGTCTTAGAATATGGATCATTGTTGGGATTCTTATGACCACTCCCCATGTAATTCACCTGTTCCAAAGAAGGTTGAGCATAATCATAATTATCATTTTGCACAAAATTACCTGCCATGTCATAGGAGATTTTTTTTGGTGAATTTTGTTTGTTGATAGCTGAGACTTGCATGCCACCCATCTGTTGAGTAAGTAAATTTATTTGCTGAGACATCAACTTGTTCTGAGCAAGAAGAGCATTAACAGCTTCTACTTCCAACACGCCTCTCTTCTGAGAGGTCTCAGGGTTCACCGAATTCCTGTTAGATGAGTATAAATATTGGTTGCTAGCAACCAATTCAATAAGCTCAATAGTCTCCTCCGGTGTCTTCTTCTTGTGCAATGAACCTCCTGCAGAATTGTCTAAGCACATCTTGGATATTTCACCCAAACCTTCATAAAAGATATCAAGTTGAGTCCATTTGGAGAACATGTCCGGAGAGCATTGCGTAGTCAGTAGCTTGTATCTCTCCTAAACTTCATACAGAGTTTCACCATCCTTTTGCCTGAAGGTCTGAACCTCCATCCTAAGCTTAGTCAGCTTCTTTGGTGGGAAAAATTTAGTGAGAAACTCAGTAACCACCTTGTTCCAAGTATCCAAACTTTCTTTGGGTTGAGAATCTAGCCATAGCTTTGCTCCATCCCTCAGAGCAAATGGGAAGAGCATGAGTTTGTACACCTCTGGGTTCACTCCATTTGTCTTCACAGTATCACAAATCTGCAGAAAATTAGAAATAAATTGATTTGGGTCATCGTGGGGAAGACCGTGATACTGGCAGTTTTGTTGTACCAGAGTGACTAATTGTGGCTTCAACTCAAAGTTGTTCGTAGCTATAGGAGGCACCATTGTGCACGAAATTGTGATCATCAATGGCGCCATCAACATGGTACGCTCAATTGCAATCTCAACTCTTTATCACAACTTTGCACAACTAACTAGCAAGTGCACTGGGTCGTCCAAGTAATAAACCTTACGCGAGTAAGGGTCGATCCCACAGAGATTGTTGGTATGAAGCAAGCTATGGTCATCTTGTAAATCTCAGTCAGGCGAATTCAAATGGTTATGGAGGATTAATGATTAAAAGATAAATAAAATATAAAATAAAGATAGAGATACTTATGTAATTCATTGGTGAGAATTTCAGATAAGCGTATGGAGATGCCTTGTCCCTTCCGTCTCTCTGCTTTCCTACTGTCTTCATCCAATCCTTCTTACTCCTTTCCATGGCAAGCTGTATGTTGGGCATCACTGTTGTCAATGGCTACAGTCCCGTCCTCTCAGTAAAAATGTTCAACGCGCTCTGTTACAGCACGGCTATTCATCTGTCGGTTCTCGATCATGTCGGAATAGAATCCAGTGATTCTTTTGCGTCTGTCACTAACGCCCCACAATCGCGAGTTTGAAGCTCGTCACAGTCATTCAATCCCTGAATCCTTCTCGGAATACCACAGACAAGGTTTAGACTTTCCGGATACTCAAGAATGCCGCCATCAATTCTAGCTTATACCACGAAGATTCTGATTAAGGAATCCAAGAGATATACATTCAAGCCTTGTTTGCATGTAGAACGGAGGTGGTTGTCAGGCACGCATTCATAAGTGAGAATGATGATGAGCATCACATAATCATCACATTCATCAAGTTCTTGGGTGCGAAATAATATCCTAGAACAAGAATAAGCTGAATCAAATGGAAAATAGTAGTAATTGCATTAATACTCGAGGTACAGCAGAGCTCCACACCTTAATCAGTGGTGTGTAGAAACTCCACCGTTGAAAATACATAAATGATAATGGTGATCATTGGCTTCGGCCTCAGAGAGGGAACCAGAAGAACCAAGATCTGATCTAAGATAGCATAGGACTAATCAAAGATGAAAATACAATAGCAAAAGGTCCTATTTATAGAGATCTAGTAGCTTAAGGTTTACAAAAATGAGTAAATGACGTAAAAATCCACTTCCGGGCCCACTTGGTGTGTGCTTGGATGGAAAGCCCTGGATGTCTACTTTCCAACGCAATTAAAAACACGCCAATTGGGTTTCTGTAACTCTAGAAAATCTACTTCGAGTGCAGGAAGGTCAGAATCCACAGCATCTGCAGTCCTTTTCAGCCTCTGAATCAGATTTTGCTCAGGTCCCTCAATTTCAGCCAGAAAATACCTACCTAAAATCACAGAAAAACATACAAACTATAGTAAAGTCCAGAAAAGTGAATTTTAAATAAAACTAATAAAAATATAATAAAAACTAACTAAAACTACTAAAAACATACTAAAAAACAATGCCAAAAAGCGTATAAATTATCCGCTCATCACAACACCAAACTTAATTGTTGCTTGTCCCAAGCAACTGAAAATCAAATAGGATAAAAAGAAGAGAACATACTATAGACTCCAAAATATCAATGAAACTTAGCTCCAATTAGATGAGCGGGACTAGTAGCTTTTTGCCTCTGAATAGTTTTGGCATCTCACTTTATCCTTTGAAGTTTAGAATGATTGGCATCTATAGGAACTCAAAATCTAGATAGTGTTATTGATTCTCCTAGTTAAGTATGTTGATTCTTGAACACAACTACTTTCTGAGTCTTGGCCGTGGCCCAAAGCACTCTTTCTTCCAGTATTACCACCGGATACATACATGCCACAGACACATAACTGGGTGAACCTTTTCAGATTGTGACTCAACTTTGCTAGAGTTCCCAATTAGAGGTGTCCAGGGTTCTTAAGCACACTCTTTTTTTTTTTGGATCACGACTTTAACCGCTCAGTCTCAAGCTTTCACTTGACACCTTCATGCCACAAGCACATGGTTAGGGACAACTTGGTTTAGCCGCTTAGGCCAGGATATTATTCCTGTAGGCCCTCCTATCCACTGATGCTCAAAGCCTTGGATCCTTTTTATTACCCTTGCCTTTTGGTTTAAAGGGCTATTGGCTTTTTCTGCTTGCTTTTTTTTTTCTTTTTTTTTCGCATATACTCTCTTTTTTTTTTCTGCAAGCTTTTCACTGCTTTTTCTTGCTTCAAGAATCAATTTGATGATTTTTCAGATCCTCAGTAACATTTCTCCTTTTCCATCATTCTTTCAAGAGCCAACAATTTTAACATTCATGAACAACAAATTCAAAAGACATATGCACTGTTCAAGCATACATTCAGAAAACAAAAAGTATTGTCACCATATCAAACTAATTCAACTAGTTTCAAAGATGAATTCGAAATCCTGTACTTCTTGTTCTTTTGTGATTAAAGCATTTTTTCATTTAAGAGAGGTGATGGATTCATAGGACATTCATAACTTTAAGGCATAGATACTAAGACACTAATGATCATGTAATAAGACACAAACATAGATAAACATAAGCATAAAAATTTGAAAAAATAGAAAAATAAAGAACAAGGAGATTAAAGAACGGGTCCACCTTAGTGATGGCGGCTTGTTCTTCCTCTTGAAGATCATATGGAGTGCTTGAGCTCCTCAATGTCTCTTCCTTGCCTTTGTTGCTCCTCTCTCATGACTCTTTGGTCTTCTCTAATTTCATGGAGGAGGATGGAATCTTCTTGGTGCTCCACCCTTATTTGTCCCATGTTGGAACTTAACTCTCCTAGAGAGGTGTTGATTTGCTCTCAATAATTTTGTGGAGGAAAGTGCATCCCTTGAGGCATCTCAGGGATTTTATGATGAGGAATTTCCTCATGTCCATGAGTGGGATCTCTTGTTTGCTCTCCGGATATTCACTCTTTTTAAGTTTAAAAGGGACCTCGGGGATCACCTTCTTCATGGCCACAACTTCATAGAAGTGGTCTTGATGCACCCTTGAGATGAATCTCTCCATCTCCCATGACTCAGAGGTGGAAGCTTTTGCCTTCCCTTTCCTCTTTCTAGAGGTTTCTCCGGCCTTAGGTGCCATAAATGGTTATGGAAAAACAAAAAGCAACGCTTTTACCACACCAAACTTAGAAGGTTTGCTTGTCCTCGAGCAAAAAAAAAAAGAAAGGAGTAGAAGAAGAAGAAAATGGAGGAGATGGAGGGGGCTTGGTGGTTCGGCCAAGGGGGAGAAGTGGTGTTTAGGTTGTGTGAAAATGAAGGAGTGAAGAAGGGTTTATATAGGGGTGGAGAGAGGTGTAGGGTTCGGCCATTATGGGTGGGTTTGGGAGGGAAAATGGTTTGAATTTGGATGGTGGGGTAGGTGGGGATCCTGTGGGGTCCACAGATCCTGAGGTGTCAAGGATAGCTCATCCTTGCACTAAGTGGCGTGTAAAACGCCCTTTCTGCCAATCCTGGCATTAAACGCCGGGCTGTTGCCCTTTTCTGGCATTAAACGCCAGTCTGGTGCCCCTTTCTGGCGTTAAACGCCCAGAATGGTGCCAGACGGGGCATTAAACGACCATTTGCTACCCTTACTGGCGTTTAAACGCCAGCAAGCTTTTCCTCCAGGGTGTGCTATTTTTTTTTCTGTTTTTCATTCTGTTTTTGCTTTTTCAATTGTTTTTGTGACTTCACATGATCATCAACCTATAAAAAACATAAAATAACAATGGAAAATAGATAAATATAACATTGGGTTGTCTCCCAAAAAGCGCTTCTTTAATGTCAGTAGCTTGACAGTGGGCCCTCATGGAGCCTCACAGATGTTCAGAGTAATGTTGGAACCTCCCAACACCAAACTTAGAGTTTGAATGTGGGGGTTCAACACCAAACTTAGAATTTGGTTGTGGCCTCCCAACACCAAACTTAGAGTTTGATTGTGGGGGCTCTGTTTGACTCTGTTTTGAGAGAAGCTCTTCATGCTTCCTCTCCATGGTTACAGAGGGATATCCTTGAGCCTTAAACACAAAGAATTCTTCATTCACTTGAATGATCAATTCTCCTCTGTCAACATCAATCACAGCCTTTGCTGTGGCTAGGAAGGGTCTGCCAAGGATGATTGATTCATCCATGCACTTCCCAGTCTCTAGGACTATGAAATCAGCAGGGATGTAATAGTCTTCAACCTTTACCAGAACATCCTCTACAAGTCCATAAGCTTGTTTTCTTGAATTGTCTGCCATCTCTAGTGAAATTCTTGCAGCTTGTACCTTAAAGATCCTTAGCTTCTCCATTACAGAGAGAGGCATGAGGTTTATGCTTGACCCTAGGTCACACAGAGCCTTTTCGAAGGTCATGGTGCCTAATGTACAAGATATTGAGAACTTTCCAGGGTCCTGTCTCATTTGAGGTAATCTCTGTCTAATCAAGTTATCCAGTTCTTTGGTAAGCAAAGGGGGTTCATCCTCCCAAGTCTCATTACCAAATAACTTGTCATTCAGCTTCATGATTGCTCCAAGGTACTTGGCAACTTGCTCTTCAGTGACATCTTCGTCCTCTTCAGAGGAAGAATACTCATCAGAGCTCATGAATGGCAAAAGTAAATCCAATGGAATCTCTATGGTCTCAGTGTGAGCCTCAGATTCCCATGGTTCCTCATTAGGGAACTCATTGGAGGCCAGTGGACGTCCATCGAGGTCTTCCTCAGTGGCGATCACTACCTCTTCCTCCTCTCCAAATTCGGCCATGTTAATGGCCTTACACTCTCCTTTTGGATTCTCTTCTGTATTGCTTGGAAGAGTACTAGGAGGGAGTTCAGTAACTTTCTTACTCAGCTGACCCACTTGTGCCTCTAAGTTTCTAATGGAGGATCTTGTTTCAGTCATGAAACTTTGAGTGGTTCTGATTAGATCAGAGACCATGGTTGCTAAGTCAGAGTGGCTCTGCTTAGAATTCTTTGTCTGTTGCTGAGAAGATGATGGAAAAGGCTTGCCATTGCTAAACCTGTTTCTTCCACCATTATTGTTGTTGAAACCGTGTTGAGGTCTCTGTTGATCCTTCCATGAGAGATTTGGATGATTTCTCCATGAAGGATTATAGGTGTTTCTATAGGGTTCTCCCATGTAATTCACCTCTTCCATTGATGGTTTCTTAGGATCATAAGCTTCTTCTTCAGATGAAGCGTCCTTAGTACTGCCTGGTGCAGCTTGCATTCCAGACAGACTTTGAAAAATTATATTGACTTGCTGAGTCAATATTTTGTTCTGAGCCAATATGGCATTCAGAGTATCAATCTCAAGAACTCCTTTCTTCTGATTCGTCCCATTGTTCACAGGATTCCTTTCAGAAGTGTACATAAATTGGTTATTTGCATCCATTTCAATGAGTTCTTGAGCTTCTGCAGGCGTCTTCTTCAGATGAAGAGATCCTCCAGCAGAGCTGTCTAATGACATCTTGGACAATTCAGATAGACCATCATAGAAGATACCTATGATGCTCCATTCAGAAAGTATGTCAGAAGGACACTTTCTGATCAATTGTTTGTATCTTTCCCAAGCTTCATAGAGGGATTCACCTTCCTTCTGTCTGAAGGTTTGGACTTCCACTCTAAGCTTACTCAATTTTTGAGGTGGAAAGAACTTTGCCAAGAAGGCATTGACTAGCTTTTCCCAAGAGTTCAGGCTTTCTTTAGGTTTTGAGTCCAACCATATCCTAGCTCTGTCTCTTACAGCAAAAGGGAATAGCATAAGTCTGTAGACCTCAGGGTCAACCCCATTGGTCTTGACAGTGTCACAGATTTGCAAGAATTCTGCTAAAAACTGATGAGGATCTTCCAATGGAAGTCCATGGAACTTGCAATTTTGTTGCATTAGAGAAACTAATTGAGGCTTAAGCTCAAAGTTGTTTGCTCCAATGGCAGGGATAGAGATGCTTCTCCCATAGAAGTCGGGAGTAGGTGCAGTAAAGTCACCCAGCACCTTCCTTGCATTGTTGGCATTGTTGTTGTTTTCAGCTGCCATGTCTTCTTCTTGTTTGAAGATTTCTGTTAGGTCCTCTACAGAGAGTAGTGCTTTAGCTTCTCTTAGCTTTTGCTTTAAGGTCCTTTCAGGTTCAGGGTTAGCCTCAACAAGAATGCTTTTGTCTTTGTTCCTGCTCATATAAAAGAGAAGAGAACAAGAAAATATGGAATCCTCTATGTCACAGTATAGAGATTCCTTGAGATGTCAGAGGAAAAGAAGAATAGAAGGAGGAGGTAGAAGAATTCGAACTTATCAAGAGGGATAGAGTTCGAATTGTGTATTGAGGAGGAGTGTTAGTCTATAAATAGAAGGATGTGAGAAGATGGGAAGAATTTTTGAAATTAAATTAAAAGATTTTGAAAAAATTTGGAAAAATAGAAGAATGATTTTCGAAAATTAAAGTTGGGAAAGAAATAAAGTGATTTTTGAAAAAGATTTGATTTTGAAAAATTATGGAGATTTGAAAAAAAATCTGAATTAAAAACAAAATCTTCCCTCTTGTGCCATCCTGGCGTTAAACGCCCAGAATGGTATCCATTCTGGCGTTTAACGCCTAAAATGCTACCCTTTTGGGCGTTAAATGCCCAGCCAGGTACCCTGGTTGGCGTTTAAACGCCAGTTTTCCTTCTTCACTGGGCGTTTTGAACGCCCAGCTTTTTCTGTGTAATTCCTCTGCTGCATGTTCTGAATCTTCAATTCTTTGTATTATTGACTTGAAAAGACACAAATTAATTTTTTTTGAATTTTTAATGATGAGGAATAATCAAAATGAAACTAAGATCAAATAAACAATGCATGCAAGACACCAAACTTAGAAGTTTGTATACTACTGACACTAACAAATTGAGAATGCATATAAGAAACAACAAAACACACAAAACAAGAGAATTTAAAGATCAGAGCAAGGAAATCATCAAGAACATCTTGAAGATCAATGAAGAACATAATGCATGTAATTTTCGAAAATTAGAAGACTAACAACATGCAATGGACACCAAACTTAAAATTAGACACTAGACTCAAACAAGAAACATAAAATTATTTTTTTGGTTTTAAGATTTTATAATTTTTTTGGATTTTTTCGAAAATTATATGGAAAAGAAAATAAGAAGATTCAAAATTTTTAATAAGAATTCCAGGAATCATGCAATGTTAGTCTAAAGCTTTAGTCTAAAGAAATTAGACATGGCTAGCCAAGCTTCAGCAGGACATTACATTCAAGAGCTAAATTGATGAGAATCAACCAGCTTTTGTGATGATAAGAACATCACCTTGAAACTCTAGAATTCATTCTTAAAAATTCTGAAGAAAAATACCTAATCTAAGCAACAAGATGAACCATCAGTTGTCCAAACTCGAACAATCCCCGGCAACGGCGCCAAAAACTTGGTGCACAAAATTGTGATCATCAATGGTGCCATCAACATGGTACGCTCAATTGCAATCTCAACTCTTTATCACAACTTCGCACAACTAACCAGCAAGTGCACTGGGTCGTCCAAGTAATAAACCTTACGCGAGTAAGGGTCGATCCCATGGAGATTGTTGGTATGAAGCAAGCTATGGTCATCTTGTAAATCTCAGTCAGGCGAATTCAAATGGTTATGGAGGATTAATGATTAAAAGATAAATAAAACATAAAATAAAGATAGAGATACTTATGTAATTCATTGGTGAGAATTTCAGATAAGCGTATGGAGATGCTTTGTCCCTTCCGTCTCTTTGCTTTCCTACTGTCTTCATCCAATCCTTCTTACTCCTTTCCATGGCAAGCTGTATGTTGGGCATCACCGTTGTCAATGGCTACGGTCCCGTCCTCTCAGTGAAAATGTTCAACGCGCTTTGTCACAGCACGGCTATTCATTTGTCGGTTCTCGATCATGTCGGAATAGAATCCAGTGATTCTTTTGCGTCTGTCACTAACGCCCCACAATCGCGAGTTTGAAGCTCGTCACAGTCATTCAATCCCTGAATCCTACTCGGAATACCACAAACAAGGTTTAGACTTTCCGGATTCTCAAGAATGCCGCCATCAATTCTAGCTTATACCACGAAGATTCTGATTAAGGAATCCAAGAGATATACATTCAAGCCTTGTTTGCATGTAGAACGGAGGTGGTTGTCAGGCACGCGTTCATAAGTGAGAATGATGATGAGCGTCACATAATCATCGCATTCATCAAGTTCTTGGGTGCGAATGAATATCTTAGAACAAGAATAAGCTGAATTGAATGGAAAATAGTAGTAATTGCATTAATACTCGAGGTACAGCAGAGCTCCACACCTTAATCTGTGGTGTGTAGAAACTCCACCGTTGAAAATACATAAGTGATAATGGTGATCATTGGCTTTGGCCCCAGAGAGGGAACCAGAAGAACCAAGATCTGATCTAAGATAGCATAGGATTGATGAAAGATGAAAATACAATAGCAAAAGGTCCTATTTATAGAGATCTAGTAGATTAAGGTTTACAAAAATGAGTAAATGACGTAAAAATCCACTTCCGGGCCCACTTGGTGTGTGCTTGGGCTGAGCATTGAAGCTTTCATGTGTAGAGACTTTTCTTGGAGTTAAACGCCAGCTTTTGTGCCAGTTTGGGCGTTTAACTCCCACTTTTGTGCCGGTTTCGGCGTTTAACGCCAGAAATTCTTGAGCTGATTTGAAACGCCGGTTTGGGCCATCAAAGCTCGAGTAAAGTATGGACTATTATATATTGCTGGAAAGCCCTAGATGTCTACTTTCCAACTCAATTGAGAACGCGCCAATTGGGCTTTTGTAGCTCCAGAAAATCCACTTCGAGTGCAGGGAAGTCAAAATCTAACAGCATCTGCAGTCCTTTTTCAGCCTCTGAATCAGATTTTTGCTCAGGTCCCTCAATTTCAGCCAGAAAATACCTGAAATCACAGAAAAACACACAAACTCATAGTAAAGTCCAGAAAAGTGAATTTTAAATAAAAACTAATAAAAATATAATAAAAACTAACTAAAACATACTAAAAACAATGCCAAAAAGCGTATAAATTATCCGCTCATCACACCACAATGCTCTTTCCATACAGATCTACTGTAGGAGCGGAGAAAGAACCAAGTACTCTCCTTTGTTGTACATTCCCATTCGGGTTTGCCACATTGGCATTATCAACATCATTAGGATCTATAGTGGATTCTGCAGCCTTGTAGCGTCTTGCTTGTTGTAAATGCCGGCTGAAAGTCCTTTCAGGTTCAGGATCAAAGTCTAAAAGATGATCTTTTCTCTGTTCCTTCGCATAAACAAACAGAAAACAAGAAAAGATGGGAATCTCTACGTCAGAGTGTAGAGAATTCCCAGTGAAGTAACCTGTGTAAAAAGATAAAAAAATATTTTTATTTTTTTTATTTTTATTTTTATTTTTTATTTAAATATATATATTATTTTTTATTTTTTATTTTTTTCGAAACTAATAAAATAAAATTTAAATAAAATTAAAATTAAAACGCCTAATCTAAGTAATCAAACAACTGATAGTTGTTAATCACAATCAATCCCTGGCAACGGCGCCAAAAACTTGGTGCGGTATTTTATAACCCACAAACTAACCGGCAAGTGCACCGGGTCGTACCAAGTAATACCTTACGTGAGTAAGGGTCGATCCCACGACGATTGATGGACTAAGCAACAATGGTTAAGTGATTGGCTTAGTTAGACAAACAGAAAAGAGTGTTTTGGTATCCAAAGAGCATTAAACAGTAAATTAAGAATTTCAGAAAGCAAGCAGCGATGAGTTAGGAATAAAATATGGAGAAAACAGTTAAAGTTTCAGAGTTATCTATTTTCCAGATTGATTTTTCTTACTAACGATTTTAATCATGCAAGATTTAATTTATGACAAACTATATGTGACTAGACTCTAATTCTTTAGACCTTCCTAGTCTCCTCTAAAACTCATTAACTGGCAATTCCTTGGTCAATTAATTTCAATTAGAGGGTGATGGTCAAATTCCAGTTTATATGCCACAAGAATCTTAATTATCCAAAAATAAGGGGATTATATGTCACGTATTCCGTTAAATACAAACAATTAGAAATTCAGGATAATATGTTTTCAAGTTATTGTTTAAGTAAAGAACTTTTCCAAGTTTTACAAGAACTCAATTAGAACATGGGTCATACTTCCGTTCCACCCAAATTCATAAAATAAAGAACGAAAATAATTATTGAAATATAAATCAAAACATGAATTAAATTAGAAAGAGCAAACGAATCAATCCATACAAATAGACAGAGCTCCTAACCTTAACAATGAAGGATTAGTTGCTCATGGTTCAGAGAAGAAAACTAGGATTCTGGTAAAATGTACAGCATTCCAATTTGATGGCATCAGATCCCTTTTTATAACTAATCCTAATAAATTTAAAATCTAATTATCTAAAATTAAAAATAATATCTTTTCCTAAAAATAAGATTTTGAATTTAAATTCGAATTAATTAACAAGTCTTCAGCTGATGGGTGGGGACCACTTGATTTGTCCATTCTGCAGCTTCTAATTTGTATTTTCTGGGCTAGAAACTGGGTCAAAACAGCCCAGAAATCACCCCCAACGTTTTTCTGCATTTTTTACACGTGGCGCATGTCACGCGTACGCGTCAGTCATGCGTACGCGTCAGTCACGCGTACGCGTCGATGGTCTTTTTCGCAAGTCACGCGGACGCGTCGGTCATGCGGGCTGACGTTAGGATTTTTGCCAGTAAAGAATTTCATAAAAACAGTCGCGTTGTAGATATAGTCTCTAAACCGACAGAAATCCCTTCGTACAAACGTTTTGGTTGTCATAAGTAACAAACCCCTTAAAAATTGTTAACCGAGTATTTAAACCTCGGGTCGTCTTCTCAAGGAATTGCAGGGAGGTATGTTCTTATTATTGGTTATGAGTTGTAAATTGGGGTTTAAGAGGTAAGGAGGGAATATGTTGAATGACAAATAAAATAAAATAAAATAATAACAATAAAATCTCTTGGCAAGGTATAAGAAATTGGAAGTCCAGACCGAATTATCCTTATCAATGATAATAAAAATTGAATCTTAATTTCACTTAGCTAACCCTTACTTAAATCAGAGGAAGGTCAAGTGACTAACTAGTTTGATCTTCAAATCCGAGTTAATTCCTAAGAAAAGATTGGTATTATTGAAGTTCAATTCAATTAGAGGAGATAACAATTATCAATTATGCTGTTGAGTTGGATAACTTCCTGAGTTACTGATTTCTTAACCAAAACCAAAAGGAAAGGAAATTGAAGCTACTGGAATAAAAATGCCTTCAGATGGGAAGCAATAATCATGTAAATAAAAGAAAGCAATAATAACTGAAATACCTCAAATAATATTAATTCAGAGAAAATCATAACATGAAAGCCATAAGCCAATTGAGATGTAAATAAGAAATGGAGTAATAAAATAAAATAAATAAAAGTAGAAAATACTTTAAGGGAACATTGAACCTGGGATTTAGAGTCACTTCTAAAACTAAGAGAAGTCCTAAATCCTAATCATAAGAGAGAGGAGAGAACCCTTCTCTCTAAAACTACATCTAAAACATGAAAAGTGAATTATGAGAGCTTGATGAGTCTCTGCAAGTTCCCAGACTTTAATCTGTGTTTCTTGGCCGAAAACTGGGTTGAAATGCGGCCCAGAATCTCTGCCAGCGACTTTTGTAATTCTGCAGATCGCGCATGTCACGCGTCCGCGTCGTCCACGCGACCGCGTCACTCAGCGTTTTTCGTATCACGCGTCCGCGTCGTCCACGCATTCGCGTCGTATATGCAGCTTCCAATCCGCGCGGTCGCGTCAGGCACGCGATCGCGTCACTCCGATTTCTTCCATTTCACGCGGTCGCGTGAGCCATGCGACCGCGTGACTTCTCGCTGGTCACCTCCTCGATTCCTTGTGTTCCTTCCATTTTTGCACACTTCCTCTTCATCCTCTAATCCATTCCTGCCCTATGAAGCCTGAAACACTTAACACACAGATCAAGGCATCGAATAGTAATAAGAGAGAATTAAGATTAGCTAAATTAAGACCAAAGAAGCATGTTTTCAATCATGTAATAATTTTAGGAAGAAAATATAAGTACATGCTAAATACATGAATAAGTGGGTAAAGATCATGATAAAACCACACAATTAAACACATTGTAAACCATAAAATAGTGGTTTATCAACCTCCCCACACTTAAACATTAGCATGTCCTCATGCTAAACTCAAGGAGACCAAATAAATGAGTAGGGAAAGGCAAGATTCATGCAATGCAACCTATGAATGTGAATGCAAATACATGCAAAGATGATTCTACCTTCTTGGTGAAAAAGCAAATAATTCTTTCAAGAACAAGTATGAACTGGATTTCACTAATTCAAATCACAAAATACAATACAAATAACTTGCAAGAAAAAGATAGCTCATGAAAGCAGGGAACATAGAGTTGAGCACTGAACCCTTACTGGTAGTGTATATCATTATAACTCTCAAGTGTCTAGGGTCAATTCTCTCAATTCTCTACTAATCTTGCTTTCTATAGCTTGCTCTTCATCTAACAATCAACAAAATTTTAATGCACCAATACACAAATCAAGAGGTCTTTCAAGGGTTGTAATGGGGTTAGGGTCAAGGTAGGATTGTATTTGGCCAAGTGGACTAAAATTTGAATCCTTAATTAACATAAACTTTCCACCTAACTTAAGACAATCCTTTTAATTAAAATACAAAATCTAACTTCCCATTAACTGTATTTACTACATATTTATGCATTCTAAGTTTTGAGTACAGCTCATATGCATTGATCTCACTATTTATTTTGGGGCATTTTGTCCCCTTTTCTTAATTGCTTTTTTTTCTTTTCTTTTTCACCCTTTTTTTTTCAATGCATATGATTAAAGTATTGAATGCAATAACATGTGCTCAACCATTATTTTGCACATTTTCACTAAAATATACAACACCCAATTATTCAAACCAAATATTTCCAAACCCAACTTCCCCACACTTAAATCATGAGCACTTTTACTAGTCTAAGCTAACAAAGGATTCAAATTAAGGACATTATTGTTTTTCGCTCAGAGTTAGTAATGTGCTAAAGTCAAGAACAAATGGGTGTATTAGGCTCAAATTGGTTTGCAAAGGATAATGGAAGGGAATGCCATATGGCTATGTAAGCTCAGTGAAACAAGGCCTCAATCATATAAGTGCATGTATACATCAAATAATGGAAATATAGAATCAAGCAAGACAAAGATCACAATTTTAGAGAGAATAACACACACAAAAATAAAATATTGGTTGATAAAATACAACCAATCAAATAGGCTCAAAATCTCACTGGTTTTGTGTGTTCAAGCTTTAAACCATGTTCCAAAATAATTTTCTTTCTTACAAGTTTTTCAAAAAGTTTTATTCAAATTAGTGAAATACTATAAGAATTTCTTGAAAAAGAGAATATTACTTCAACCAAGTGGTAAAATATGCACAAAATCAAGAAAATATGCAATCAGATATGCAAATGCAACAATGAACAAACAAATAAAATAAAAAATTTGGTGTTGAGTCAAGAAATAACTAACCCATGGAGATCGGTATCAACCTCCCCACACTTAAAGATTGCACCGTCCTCGGTGCATGCTGAGATGTGCAGGTGGACGAGTTGCTCCAACTGATGCTTGTAGGTGGAGGTGTCTTGGTTGGAGATCTCTTGGTTCCTTTCCTTGCTGGTGTCTTGTCAGTGGCCTTCTCTTTTCCTTTCTTGGTACCCATGCTTAAGGAAGAAGAAAAAGGAAGAGTGTGAAATATAGAAAACTAAGACCGGAAGGAAGGAAATTCAAGTGATAAGGAATGCCAAAGGAAAGATGATAGTCCATCTACATGGTAGCTACAACATGTAGGGAAGACAACAATAAAGATTAAAAATGGCAATTCAAAATAATTAGATGCAAGAGGGTAAAACATGCAAATAATAGGCATGAGAAGCATAGCTCAAGCATCAAGTAATAAATGTGCCAAATTAAAGAGCATGTGTAATGATGACAATTGTGAATGATAATCCCAAATACATTGGGTGTGCAAGTTAAAATAGGGATGAAAATAATGTAATCCAAATGTATATGAGAGCCATAAGTAAATGTCAATTGTCAAATCTCTTCTCCTAGCCACGTGCTCAAATAAAATAAGGCACTTATCCAAATAAAACTCCAACACCAACATGAAAATGCATGAAAAAGAATTGAAAAAGAAAAAGGAAAGAACAAATAAATGCATTAAATTAAAGAGATAGAAGAGTAGAGGGGAAGAAGAAGAAAGAAAGAAGAAAGAAGGAAAGGTAGAAGAAGTAAGGATTAGAAAAGAAAGGATAAGATAATTGGCACTAATCTGGATAAGTTGTGCGACGCTGGCGACGCGGTCGTGTGGGTGACGCGATCGCGTGGTGCGCAATAAGGTCAGGTGACGCGGACGCGTGGCCTGTTTTGTGCGACTGGCGCGAGTGCAGCCTCGCGGTCGCGCAACTCTCTGTTCGAAACTCTTTTTGCCAAAAATCTGGGTGACGCGATCGCGTGGGGCATGCGATCGCGTGAGTGGCCATCATGGGGATATGACGCGGATGCATGGGGCACGCGTTCGCGTGGTGAGGCTTGGGCTTCCAGCACGAGTCCAGCCCAACTCCAGCTCAACTTTCGGCCATGCACCTAGTTGACGTCGATTTTCAAGTCACGCGGCCGCGTGGGTGACGCGGTCGCGTGGGAGGCATGTTTCTCATGTGACGCGGACGCGTCAACGACGCGGTCGCGTGGATCGATTTGTGCCATTAGCGCGCCTCCAGCCACGCTTTCGTGTGACTCTCTGTTCAACCTTATTTTCTTCCAAACGCACATACGACGCGGATGCGTCGGCGACGCTGTCGCGTCGCGTGCGAAAATGCCCCTTTTTTTATATCTGAAAAATAAAAAATGCAGAATGTAGTGTTAATATGAATGTGATGCAAAACTCCAGATTCAATATAATAAAATAAAATAAAACTCGAAAACAAATAAAACTAAATAAAAATGAAAAAGGAACGATCATACCATGGTGGGTTGTCTCCCACCTAGCACTTTTAGTTAAAGTCCTTAAGTTGGATATTTGGTGAGCTCCCTGTTATGGTGGCTTATGCTTGTATTCATCCAGGAATCCCCACCAGTGTTTGTACTTCCAGTAACCTCCGGGATCCCAAACTAAGCATGTAAAGCCCTTAAGAAGCTTCAAACAGATTCTTAGGCTCCCGGGGTAACAAGTGTCAGAGCAGATTCTAGGATCCCAAATCTTGCTTTTACACCCATCTTTGTCGGGATCTGTATTTTTCCAACTGGGTGATAAGTAATTTGAATTCTCACTGCAGCTACCAAACATCTTCCTAGACCCATTCAGTTGAGCTTTACACCAACCTTTATGTTTAAACTTAAAGTTTCCAACCATAATGAACCTTGCAGGGCAATTCTTACCACTGGCCATCTTCCTCTTACTCTTAATGTCACAAAGAGCTCTAAGTTGATCATCTGTCTCCAGTAGCCCATATTCAAGTGGAATTAGAAAGCTAAGGGATATGAATTTTACCCACTTGAATGTTGTGAAGGATGATGGCAACTTAGGGGGAGGTATCTTCAATGAAATTGCAAGCTCAACTCCCTTGTGCTCTTTTCTGATAATTACCACCTCTTTGCAAGCTTCTTTAATTTCAACCTCTTCCTCTTGGTAGCTTTCTTCCAATTTAATCTTCTCTTCATTGCTTTCCAAGGGCATGGGAGGTTGTGCTTCTTCTTCTTGAATCTACATCTCTTGATCAACCTCTTCCAAGTCTTCAACTGTGATATGCCTTGGAGGTTGTACACCCTCCTCAACATCAATTGCAACCGTCTTGGAAGCAGGCTCTATGTTTTAACTTTCTCATGGATGTCCAGCATCTCTTAAGTCTTCAACCAATTCTTCTTCAATAATTTCGGCCTCCTCTACTTGTTCTAGTATCTCCTTCATAGTACGTTCACAACTAGAAAATGAATTAATACAGACAGATTTACAGATGGATTTAGTCTTTATTACAGACAAATTTTTGGTTACTGATGAAATTACCGACGGATTTTGTCCCTCTGTAAAAGCCCCGTCGGAAATTATTTACCGACGGATTTTTTTTCCGTCGGAAAATTACAGACGGATTTTTACCAGTTACCGACGGATTTTTCCTCTGTAAATTTTCTATCCATTTTCCAAAGGCGACGAACTTTCCAACGGATTTTTCGTCTGTAATTACAGACGGATTTTCCGACAGATTTTCTGTCTGTAATTACAGATGGATTTTCCGTCTATAATTACAGATGAATTTTCCGTCTGCAATTACAGACGAATTTTCAGACGAATTTTTCGTCTGTAATTACAGACAGATTTTTCGACAAATTTTTTGTCTATAATTTGAACTTTGGAAAATCATCTTACATTCTAATTACAGACAGAAAATCCGTCTGTAAATCCGTCAGTAAGGTAAAATAGAATTTTTTTTATTTTTCTAATTACAAAATAAACTTATTTTCATACAAAATAAATATAAATTTAATAAATACAAATTTTTATTGATGGTATAAATAGAAAAACACACCAGTGAGTACAAAACGCTTTCTTTATAATAAGAAGCAATTATTTCCATGCAATAATACAATCTAAATACATTAGATGACAAATAACTACTAGTGGACTCATCAAGATTCAACATCCTAATTTATGGATAGCTTCATTCTTTCTTGAGCTTCTTAGTGATGATGGCAATATACTTGCTTCTTGAGATTCTTGGTCCATCAAAATTATTCGCTGCTTCCCACTTTCTGAACAGAGGATGTCTACCTTACTATATCCGATCTACACTCAGACAACAAATAAGACAATTATTAGAAAAAAGAACCAAAAAGGAGTTGTTACCACTGCAGTTATTTTTTAAAGATCATGGACGCTGCCAAATAGCAATAAATAGTTTTAGAGAGAGAGAGAGAGAGAGAGAGAGAAACCTGAAAGTGTTGCAGAAAATAGTTTTTGTTGAATCTGGTGGCAAAAATGTATAAGAGTTTTACACTATTATTATCAATCACATACTACTTCTATAGTGTCGCAGCGCATAATTAAATATTTGTACAGGTGTAACAGAACCATAGCTCATTACAGCCAACATTAGTCAATTCACTAAGCGCACTCTTGGTCTAAGTGGAATTCATCCCCAATTTAACTCCAAAAGTTCAGTCCAAGTATTGCCTCCTAAATATATTTTGAAGCATTCTAGAAGCATTCATGAAAACTATGAAAGCTGACCTTTAGACTTGGTAGAAAAGGAATCAACATCAGAACTCAATCTGGAACCAGTTCCACTGCTGGAGATGCTTGTATCATTAAAGCTATTCTCAAATATTCCCGAGCCCATTGACTGTAATGGGCCAAAACCTCCTTTATAATTATCACCTCTGTTCTTTATAATCTGTATATTACATGAATTGCCTTTTGATTAAATGATGCACACTATTAGAATTTAAAATAAACAAAAATTAAAAAGAAAATCACATCCAGTCATACCTTGTTTTTATCAATCTCATTAGCTTTCCTTTTCATTTCATCCTTTGCTTCTCTAATCTTGTCCTCCCTCATCTGTCTGTGCAGCTTCTCTTCATGACTCTCCATCTCACAGTATTGCTTAACTTGTGCAACAGTCACATTTTCCTTGTGTCCAAGAGAGATTAAAATCAGGTCAAATGCACATTTGCAAATACTTTCTTCAAAGTAGTCAGAATATTCAGGTACCTAAAATGTTAAGGATTAAGGAATAAACTAATTGTAAGCTAAATTTTGACAGAAATTTCATCAATGGTTCCAAATCAGAGATCAAAGCTAAAATATCCTCCCATCCCAAAAACCATTTGGTCAAATGTTAACCATTCTGAACCTTACTATAAAGATTAATGTTACTAAATGCAACCTCTGAAGTAAGAATGCAAAGTCATGTACCAAAATATTTTACCATTAAAAGTTAGAACTAAAAGGGAAAACAACAGAAAGAGAGGAAACTTAGAATACAAGGCATAGAAAAAGTCAATGAAATAACTGATTTAGGCGAACAAGCTGTATAAGTTCAAGGACAAAACTGACATTGCACATATCCAGAAGACTAACCAATTGAAATTTAAGAACATACTTAATATCTACCAAACATATAGGTTCAGAAGAAGGATACAAGTTTCGACAAAATTCTTAGAGTATCCAAATCTTCCAGTATGTTGCTCTGCTTGTTTGTTATAAGAAGCAGGTACAGTGCCTCCATTGGGTGGTAAACATAACGCACATTCTCAGTCTCAACATACGTGTGCTTTTTTCCAGTTCCTATCAACTTGGGAAATGCTGCTAGAAGACCTTCAATTCTCATGCGAGTCATATCCACAAACTGTCTAGAAACCAAAACTGCAAAAGAAGTAAAAGGCTTATCAGCATAAGGGCATTGATGCTGAATCCAAAATAATTTAGCAATACCAGACTCAACATCAATTCAGGACTTATCTGCAGTTTGCAAATTCAATAATTACATAATAAAGTGGCCACATGTTCATAATAAACACTTCAATTCTTCCAATTACAAAGATATCAAACATTAATCTAGTACTAGTGTACTCCTTGGAAAATAGAAAATACTGTCTGAACAAGCAGAAAAATTCCAGCAATAGAAGCTACCGTCTTCCATGGAGTGTTGCAATAATCACGCCTAGTCTATAAATTTGGCCAATGACCAGAAAGTTGCAAGTCTAGTAAGCATTGACTAGCTTTCTTTACCTCAAACTTTACTCCTGCTTCCTTCAACTCAGTTGCACTATAAATTTGCACTATCTGTGCTTCTCTTGAACATCTAGAGATTGATAAGTTACAGGATAATAATAGAAGCTTTCTAGAAAGATATGTGAAATGAGCTATTCCACCAAGATTGGATACTCATAGCTGAGATTGGGAAAAAAATAAAGACAAGTATAATGATCTTAGCTTGCAAATATAAGACAAGTATATCGTTTTTTTCTTGGATGCTCTAAGGCAAGTATCACTGAGATTATGAAATAAGAAACATATTTATTCAAGGCTCAGCCTCAAGATATACCATGATCAGTGATTGACACATTAGTTACAAACACCTTTTCTTTTTGGCATTACAAGAGTAGTGTGGGTTGAGATTTAATAACTAAAACCTAAATTTTAATACTAACAAAATGAGTTCGTATACTTAATTTGCTGAAGCATATCATATGTTTGCCAAATTAAAGTTACTTTGATGTTTAACTAGGCTTGCCATGATTTATTTACTTAATAGCTTCTCTTGTTTTCTTTAAGATAGAACATAATGTTTAATTTGAATACTAATTTCAGAATAAACGTGTAAATAATGTAAAGAAAGTAACAATAAGAAAAATATAAAATTCAAATGTTGATACAACTGCAGAGTAGCCTTATATATATAATATAAGGGCTATACATGTGTTCATAACAAACATGATATATTGAGCATTGAATATATAATCATCATCCAAGCTACACAGCACATGCATTAAGCTAGTACTACTTAGATGATAGAAAATACTGTCTGAATAATAGTGACAATAAGGAGAAAAATTCCAGCAATTGAGTGCACCTCTAATATGGGTAGCAAAGACCAAAAAGCAGAGAAACCAGTGCTTCTAGGACTATCTAGTATCTATTGATCTATAACCTACAGCCAACTCAATCAAACAAGCTAACAATTTTCATATCTATAAAAATACTTCTCCTATCAACCAGTCATACATTATTTCATCACTAGGCCCTGTTTTGTACATTGTATAAGGCATGATAGAATTATTTAACAATATCAAATCAAATTTTATCACATGTTTGAAGCTATATGAGTTAAAAACTAAACTTAAAAGAAGAAAACACAAAGAAATGATTTAGCAGATACCTGCATACTCAAACAAGAACTCCTCTTTCCGAATCCACTGGTCAGAATGCAAACACCACCATTTCCTTGCATCCCTCACAATCTTCACCTGAACAGCAACCCCATTCTGAATCAACCGGTTTCTGCACTCTGGTCTGCACCCACATCCCGGCCCGCACTCACTGCCGACGTCATCCAGCACACCCAAGCCCAAACAAGGGCAGTCGGAACCCACACCGCCACAAGCCTCGCAGTCGCAACCAGACAACACACTCTAACCTAACTCGTCGACCAAACTCACCGATTCCGCGGGGATCCGACTCGGCGCGGAGGCGGGAGGAGCAGCGGATCCCCAGGGTTGGCGGAAGAGGCGGGATGCGGCAGAGGGAAGGATGAGGGAAGGGGTGTAGAGGAAGTAGGCGTACGGGTAGTGGTCGACGGTGTTGCAGAAAGGGACTGGAAGGTTCTCGAAGGTTCTAGAAGCGTCGGAGGATCGGCGGGTGGTGATGGAGGCAAAAGAAGCGTCAGCTGAATAAAAATACAAAATACGAACGAATAGAAAAGTTAGGGTTTGCGATCTACCAGCTGTGCGAAGGGAATCTGATAAAGAAAGCGCTGATCTGGAACGAAAAGAAGCTCAGAATCCGATGGCGACGGATCTTCTACGGTGGCGGTGGAAGCTGTGTCTGTGTAGGGGCTGCGGTGGCTGCGCCGCTGAGGGTCTGCGAGGCTATGGGGGTTGCGGGGAGCTGCGAGGGCTGATGCGGGGGCTGCGTGGCTGCAGTGGCGGCAGAGACTGCGGTGGCTGTGGGCGGCAGAGTGCAGGGCGAAGTGAATGGAGTGAATGGAGAGTAACTAGGTGTGAATGGCGAGTGAATGCAGTTAATCTTCAACTAGGGTTTTTAACATTTCCGACGGATTTCATTTAAATTACAAACAGATTTTCCGTGTGTAATAATTTAATAAAACGCGCGTTTTGTCTACTTAATTACAGACGGAAAATCCGTCTGTAACTATTCGCACGAAAAAAAATTAATTTTTTCGACGGAATTATAGATGGATTCTCTTTTCCGTCTGTAATTTATGCTAATCTATTTTTTTTTGTTTTCTGACAAAAAAATCCCTCTGAAATTTCATCTGTATTTCAGTGGGATAAAATCCGTCGGAAATATCCGTCTGTAATAACTAGTTTTCTAGTAGTGGTTCTTCATTAGATTGTCCACATGAAGCCATGGGGGTTCCTTGAGTGTCCGAACGTCGGGAAGCTAATTGACTCATTATTGCTTGCCCCAATTGATGAATGGTTGCCTGAAATCGATCCACTGTTTCCTTGAAACGATCCTTTGTCTCTTGATGCGCTCGACTTTCATAAATAGGATCATAGTGCTCTTGGATTGATGGATATGGAGATGGTGAATATTGAAGTGGTGGTTTTTGTGAGTAATTGGGTTGGAATTGGGGTGGTTCTATATATGGTTCATATGGCTCATAAGGTGGTTGGTATGGTGGTTGAGGGTTAGGGTCATATGGAGGTGAATGGTGGTAGTTGGCTTGTGAGTGTGGTGGTTCAAAGTTGTGTTGAAGAGAGGGTTTATAGGCATATGGTGGTGGTTGTTGATAGTTCATTGGAGGTGGTTGTTGCCATGAGGGTTGATCAAATCCTTGTGGCTCCTCCCATCTTTGATTGTTCCAACCTTGATGCCTGTTCTCATTGTAATTTCTTCTTCATGTAACATAATTGTAACCAGACTCATAGCCAAAGGGGTGAGAGTTCATAGTAGCAAACAAAAATTAAAAACAAAAATTAAAAAAATTGAAATTAAAAGGTTATTTTAATTTTTTTTTTAAATTTGAAACTTAAATTTTGAAATTTTGAAAATTAAATTTTGAAATCTGAAATTTGAAATTTTGAATTTTAAAAAATTTTTGAAACTTTGAATTTTGAAATTTTGAAAATTGAAATTTAAATATTGAATTTTGAAATTTGATTTTTTGAAATAAGATAAGATAAGATAAAAATTTTAAAATAAAAACCAATAACCAATAATAAGGCACACGTTTGCAATTCCCCAACAACGGCGCCATTTTGACGTTAGGATTTTTGCCAGTAAAGAATTTCATAAAAACAGTCGTGTTGTAGATATAGTCTCTAAACTGACAGAAATCCCTTCGTACAAACGTTTTGATTGTCACAAGTAACAAACCCCTTAAAAATTGTTAACCGAGTATTTAAACCTCGGGTCGTCTTCTCAAGGAATTGCAGGGAGGTATGTTCTTATTATTGGTTATGAGTTGTAAATTGGGGTTTAAGAGGTAAGGAGGGAATATGTTGAATGACAAATAAAATAAAATAAAATAATAACAATAAAATCTCTTGGCAAGGTATAAGAAATTGGAAGTCCAGACCGAATTATCCTTATTAATGATAATAAAAATTGAATCTTAATTTCACTTAGCTAACCCTTACTTAAATCAGAGGAAGGTCAAGTGACTAACTAGTTTGATCTTCAAATCCGAGTTAATTCCTAAGAAAAGATTGGTATTGTTGAAGTTCAATTCAATTAGAGGAGATAACAATTATCAATTATGCTGTTGAGTTGGATAACTTCCTGAGTTACTGATTTCTTAACCAAAACCAAAAGGAAAGGAAATTGAAGCTACTGGAATAAAAATGCCTTCAGATGGGAAGCAATAATCATGTAAATAAAAGAAAGCAATAATAACTGAAATACCTCAAATAATATTAATTCAAAGAAAATCATAACATGAAAGCCATAAGCCAATTGAGATGTAAATAAGAAATGGAGTAATAAAATAAAATAAATAAAAGTAGAAAATACTTTAAGGGAACATTGAACCTGGGATTTAGAGTCACTCCTAAAACTAAGAGAAGTCCTAAATCCTAATCCTAAGAGAGAGGAGAGAACCTCTCTCTCTAAAACTACATCTAAAACATGAAAAGTGAATTATGAGAGCTTGATGAGTCTCTGCAAGTTCCCTGACTTTAATCTGTGTTTCTGGGCCGAAAACTGGTTTGAAATGCGGCCCAGAATCTCTGCCAACGACTTTTGTAATTCTGCAGATCGCGCATGTCACGCGTCCGCGTCGTCCATGCGACCGTGTCACTCAGTGTTTTTCGTATCACGCGTCCGCGTCGTCCACGCATTCGCGTCATATATGCAGCTTCCAATCCGCACGGTCGCGTCAGGCACGCGATCACGTCACTCCGATTTCTTCCATATCACGCGGTCGCGTGAGCCATGCGACCGCGTGACTTCTCGCTGGTCACCTCCTCGATTCCTTGTGTTCCTTCCATTTTGCACACTTCCTCTTCATCCTCTAATCCATTCCTGCCCTATGAAGCCTGAAACACTTAACACACAAATCAAGGCATCGAATAGTAATAAGAGAGAATTAAGATTAGCTAAATTAAGACCAAAGAAGCATGTTTTCAATCATGTAATAATTTTAGGAAGGAAATATAAATACATGCTAAATACATGAATAAGTGGGTAAAGATCATGATAAAACCACACAATTAAACACATTGTAAACCATAAAATAGTGGTTTATCACGGACGCGTCGCTGAGAAAATCTTCAATTCACGCATACGCGTCAGTCACGCGCACGTGTCGCCATGGATACCTCCAAATCACGCGTACGCGTCAGTCACGCGTATGCGTCGCTCCTCGCTACCATCTCCTTTGATTCTTGTGCTGTAAAAACTCTGCCAAATTCTGCTGAATGCTACCTAAAATAAACAAAATTACAAAAGACTCAAAGTAGCATCCATATTGGCTAAAAGATAATTAATTCTTTATTAAACTCAACAATTTAAGTGCAAATTCACTAGGAAAAGATAGGATAGATGCTCACGCATCAGATCCCCTAACATACAGCTTGCCATGGAAAGGAGTATGAATGATTGGATGAAGGCAATAGAAAAGCAGAAGTTCAGGAGCAACAAAGCATCTCCAAACGCTTATCTGAAACTCCCACCAATGAATTGCATAAGTATCCCTATCTTATTTTATGTTTTATTTATCTTTTAATTATCTAAACTCTCATAACATTCTGAATCCTCCCGGCTGAGATTTACAGGATGACCATAGCTTGCTTTAAGCCGACAGTCTCCGTGGGATCGACCCTTACTCACGTAAGGTATTACTTGGACGACCCAGTGCACTTGCTGGTCAGTTGTATCGGAGTTGTGTATCACAATTCCATGCACCAAGTTTTTGGCGCCATTGCCGGGGATTGTTCGAGTTTGGACAACTGACGGTTCATCTTGTTGCTTAGATTAGGTAATTTTCTTCTTGTTTTATCTTCAAAAAATTATTAAAAATCTTTCAAATTTTTTTTCTAGTTTTGAAAATTTTTTTTAATAAAATTATAAAAACAAAAAATAATTGTGTTTCTTGTTTGAGTCTTGTGTCAACTTTTAAGTTTGGTGTCAATTGCATGTTTGTATTTTTCTTAGAGTTTTTGAAAACTCTTGCATATGTTCTTCTTGATCATCAAGTTGTTCTTGATGATTGTCTTTGTTTAATCTTGTGATTTTCTTGTTTTGTGTCTTTTCTTCTTTTTCATATACATTTTCGAATTTTTAGAGTCAAAATTTTAAAAATTTCTAAGTTTGGTGTCTTGCATGTGTTTCTTTTCTTAAAAATTCTTCAAAAATAAGTTCTTGATGTTCATCATGATCTTCAAAGTATTCTTGGTGTTCATCTTGACATTCAAAGTGTTCTTGCATGTTTTCTTTGTTTTGATCTTAATTTTTCATGTCTTGAGTCAATTTGTTGTTTTTCTCTTTCCTCATTAAAATTCAAAAAAATAAAAAATATCTTTTTCTTATTTCACTCATAAAATTTCAGAATTTTGGGTTGACTTAGTCAAAAATTTTTAAAACTTAGTTGTTTCTTGTTAGTCAAGTCAAAATTTCAATTTAAAAATTCTATCTTTTCAAATCTTTTACAAAAATCAAATATTTTTCATTTTTCTTCTTAATATTTTCAAAAATTTTAAAAATTGATTTTCAAAATCTTTTTCTTATTTTTATTTCATATTTTCGAAAACCTTGCTAACAATTAAGGATTTGATTCAAAAAATTTCAAGTTTGTTACTTTCTTGTTAAGAAAGGTTCAATTTTTAAATTCTAGAATCATATCTTTTAGTTTCTTGTTAGTCAAGTCATCAATTTTAATTTTAAAAATCAAATCTTTTTAATTTCTTTTTCAATCATATCTTTTCAAACATCTTTTTTCAATCAAATATTTTTCAAATCATATCTTTTTCAAATTTTAATTTCAAAATCTTTTTCTAACTTGTTATCTTTTCAAAACTTACTATTTCTTATCTTTTTCAAAACCACCTAACTACTTTTTAACTTCTCATTTTTGAAAATCACCTTCCTCTTCTCAAAAATCTTTTTAATTAACTAATTGTTTTAAACTCTAATTTTATTTTATTCCTTTCTTAATTTTTGAATACTAACTAATATTTAAAATAAAAACAAAAATATTTTTCCTTTTCTTTTATTTAATATTCGAATTCCCTCTCTCTCATCTCTTTCTATTTATTTATTTATTTACTAACACTTCTCTCCTTCTTAAAATTCGAACGCTCTCTCCCTCTCTGTGTTCGAATTCTCTTTATTTTCTCTATACCTCATTCTTCTCTTCTTCTCTTTTTCTACTCACATAAAGGAATCTCTATACTGTGACATAGAGGATTCCTCTTCTTTTCCGTTCTCTTCTTTTTCACATGAGCAGGAACAAGGATAAAGATATTCTCATTGAAGCCGATCTTGAACCTGAAAGGACTCTAAAGAGGAAGCTAAGAGAAGCTAAAGCACAACTCTCTAGAGAGGACCTGACAGAAATTTTTGAAAAAGAAGAAAGACATGGCAGCCAAAAATAACAACAACGCCATGGATGCAAGGAAGATGCTTGGTGACTATGCTGCACCAACTTCCAACTTCTATGGAAGAAGCATCTCAATTCCTGCCATTGGAGCAAACAAATTTGAGCTTAAGCCTCAATTAGTTTCTCTAATGCAGCAGAACTGCAAGTTTCATGGACTTCTATCAGAAGATCCTCATCAGTTCTTATCTGAATTCTTGCAGATCTGTAATACTGTTAAGACCAATGGGGTTGATCCCGAAGTCTACAAACTTATGCTTTTCCCCTTTGCTGTAAGAGACAGAGCTAGAACATGGTTGGACTCACAACCTAGAGAAAGCCTGAACTCTTGGGACAAGCTGGTCAATGCTTTCTTCACCAAATTTTTTCCACCTTAAAAGATGAGTAAGCTCAGAGTGGACGTCCAAACCTTCAGACAGAAGGAAGGTGAATCCCTCTATGAAGCTTGGAAAAGATACAAGCAATTAACCAAAAGGTGTCTTTCTAACATGTTTCCAGAATGGAGCATCATATGTATATTCTATGATGGTCTGTCTGAAATGTCAAAGATGTCACTAGATCATTTTACTGGTGGATCCCTTCATCTGAAAATGCCTGCAGAAGCCCAGGAACTCATTGAGATGGTTTCAAATAACCAGTTCATGTACACTTTTGAAAGAAATCCTGTGAATAATGGGATGACTCAGAAGAAAGGAGTTTTTGAGATTGATACTCTGAATGCCATATTGGCTCAGAATAAAATATTGACTCAGCAAGTCAATATGATTTCTCAGAATCTGACTGGATTGCAAGCTGTATCTGGCAGTACTAAAGAAGCCTCCTCTGAAGGAAA